>NC_089322.1:2914812-2992312 GCF_036669915.1 Pocillopora verrucosa | reverse complement strand
AGTCACATACATAATTTCAGGTTAAAAAGTTACTGAGAGCTGACAATCAAGTCTCCCTGACGGGCACATACATCTAGTACCATGCCAGAATTTCTGCATTTCTACATCGTTCAATTCTTGAACGTGCAGAGCATTTTGTCCTCTTTGACCAGAGTTAACAACCAACGCAGTTAAAAATTGAATATTTGTATGAATTAAATAAACCAGCATTTAACTTTCAGTTGAATTTTATAAAAAATTTTTGTCCTCTAAAGCAACACATTTTCTTTATTCGTGAACACTGAAACATTTTGCTTTTATTACATAGGAGAAATCTCCTTGTTTTCTGTCTAAATATTGCTGTTTTGAAGCCCACGTTGTACTGTGTCTGGAAGAAAAGCACGATATTATGCGGAATCGATATGAAAAAAATCCCTAAAATGTCCATTTTCCAAGGAAAATGCTATTTTGGAAAACATAAAATAGTTTGGAAAGCGTTATAGACTGACATAAAACTTCTAACAATTTTGAAAATCCATACATGAGCCTGAATATTTAATGCCATCGTAACAACATTACATGTTACAATGTGGCAACTAAACTCTCACTATTCTGAAGAAAGGAAGCCAAGGTGTACTCAGAAACTCTATAGGTTTACATTGTTATATTACTAAATAAAAAAAAAAATCATCATGGTCAACGGATGAAAGACGGTTTTGTGACTAAAAGAAGTAGACTATTTTTAATACTGAGGAATAAACAGGAACATGGCAAAACGATAAATATTAAAAACGGCCTCTGTTCAGTGTAGTTCTGAAATCCTCTCTAAAATATTCGTCAGTAAACATGTAGCATCTTCGACTTATGTATTCATCATAATGATAAATATTGAATATCAATGTCCTTAATGCATCAAGATCAATACCGACTTTAGGGAGGCAGTTTTTGGTCACGGGTGGAAAGCTGATAAATTCTTTTTGAGAAATGTAGGTGTTAGCTTTTCATTTCGTAAAGAGGCTACGAAGTACTGGATCGCGCTATATTATGGCGAGTTGTCTGTAGTTTTTGACGCATGGTGTAGTTCTTATCTCGAGCAAATCATGCTCTACTGTTTGAGAACACCTGATTTGAACAGACATGTTTAAGCTTAATAGCCTTTAAGAGCTGATAATTAATTCTTAATGAAGTTGCTAAGAGCGGGGGCTATGGGAAATATTTGCGTGTTCAGTGTTTGATCATTCCTGGCAAAAACTCCTGCTATCATTAATATATGAAGAGAAGGAGTTTGTTTGTTTGTTTGTTTGTTTTTCTTTTTTTTTTTTTTTTGGTCTTTTTTGTTTTTTGGTTTCGTTTTTGAGAGTTGTTGCGGCTTATAAACCCAAGATCAAACTGATGCGTCTTTCTAGTTGTTATGACATTTAAAAATTTATTCAAAGCTTCCAGGATAAGGAAGATAGTACCACGAATCTCGAGATTTACTCAGGATTGAGAAGTTTTCTTTCCACATTTGGAAAGTCAAATATTGCAAACAACTTCTAGCACTTTAGAATGCAAACCACGATCGCTTAAAAATTAAAGTTTTCCAAAGTTGTCATGGTGTGCAAAGCCGTTCTTTATTTTGGATGATGTCGCAAACAGGCATTTTTTATTACGTTAAAATATAAAAAAGAAAAAGCCGAATTTAATTAAACACGTTTAGAATGCGGGTCGCCTTTTTGGCGCTAATGATGCACGTGTTGTGAGGGACAAAACAGAGTGATTCCATTTTGTTATTTTTCTACCCTACGAAGGGCGACCGACTGATTTCATCATGTAAACATTCCTCTAAAGTTGTTTTTATCTTAAGGCTGATGAAAATTCTAAGAAAATCATCATATTTTGTTTTACCCCACGTTACATTTTAAACACTCATACAACTTTCAAAAATTGCAACATTTTTCAACAGATTCAAATTTTTTTTTTAAGACTATTACAAAAAAACAGCGCATTTTTATTCTCAACGACAAACAGGAACAAGAAATTAAAAATTAAGAGCATGATAAATATTGACTATTGCGACAGCAACTACAGTTACAAGAAACAAGCGCCGAAACAGCATTGTTTTAGAGGGTTGATCAACGACAAACAGGAACAAGAAATTAATTATTAAGGGCATAATAGATATTGACTATTGAGACAGCAACTACAGTTACAAAAAACAAGTGCCGATAACAGCATCCTTTTAAGAGGGTATTTATTCCTCACTAAAAATTCTGGACGAAGCGTGCTTCATGCTGAAAAAGGTAAGTCAGTTTTCTTTGACGATAGCAAGGTACAAATCTGAGAATGAGACATTTTATTTAAATTATTTGGGTATAGTATGATACTTATTCCTTTCTGACAAAAAAAAAGGAAAAATATTTTCCGAAAAAACTAAGATCGGATGATTCACTCTCCTGAAGTCAGCGGAACTTCAGATAAACTTTTCTTTCTTTCTTTTTTTATACAGTCCTTGCAGCTATGCTATGGGATAAGATGTTGGAATTGCTATAATATCTCTAATTCTCTAACTAATAGAAAGAGAAAGGATCTTTTAACTCGACGGATTCACGACGTGAGCCTTTTCTCACTTTTTTCAAGTAATTTGTTCAAAAAGCATATGTTAATTGATGCTGAACATTGTCTTTATCAAATCTCCAATCTTAATTTTGCAATGCAGCATAATAGACGTGAGTCGGGTGTTGCTGCTCGACACAGAAAACCTTTAAATGTTGAAATCTTGGGGAGAGAATGAGAAAAGTTTAAATTTTCTTTATTTTTATCGACTTTCTACAACTTCTACGGCTTCCTGTGTGACTCAAGGTTTTCGAACACCTTGTTTCTTTAATGTTGCGCAGGAGAGAATTCTTCAATGTGTCATTTTAATTATTGTGCGAAAGCATCACATTCTCTCGACATTGATATCCAAGCAGTGTGCACGACGTTTATCACCACGCTCATAGTTTAACTCGCCTGCCACGAGTAACAAAAGTAGTAATCAGAATGTCGTAGGTTAGGCACTCTAAGTTCTTTTTCTCAAAGTATGCCTGTGTCATTCATTCAAAATATCATCTCATGCGTACCTTATGTACAGGGATGATTCCTAAACATCACCTTAGTTTAGGAATGATGATCGTTGAATTTACAAAAGTCTTTCTTCTCTCCGAGATTTTGAAGTCTTTTTGCGCTAGGAACCCAATTAAATGACCAAAAACTTGTACCAATTGTTCGGGGATTGCTTTAAAACGTGTAAATCGTAGGGTAAAACTTGTTTTAAACCTATGGCTTTTGCCGTTGTATCGACTTTATTGTCTTTTTTCGTTAAAACGGCGAAATAAAGAGTTGCATCATTAAAGAGTGGTCACGAAAACAATTGAGTGGGGAGAATATTAAAAGAGACCTCTATATATTTTGATTAAATCTAATAATTTGTACTTTTCTTGTTGCTAAGATACATTCGATTCAGAATCGATTCCTACGTTGCTTCATGTTTGTTTGTCTGTCTATCTATCTGCTGTCATAAATATATCTCTGCTGGTTGGCTAAATAATCTGCATTTTCCAATTTCAGCATCAGCGGGAATGGTGTGGAATTCAAGCTTCCTGATCCTCCTGGCTTCTTTGTTTTTCATGGACTTCGCTACTGCTAAAAATCCATGCAAGACAAAAGTTAGCGTACCTGGAATGGTTCTCAAAGGATTCGTCTTCAAAAAGGTCCCAGTAACAGCTCCTCATGTGTGCGATATCACCTGCGAGAGAGAAAAGATATGTCAAAGCTACAATTACGTAATTGGGGAAAAGTCCTGTGAGTTAAACACCCGAACCAAGGAAGCAAGGCCCGAGAATTTCCAGCCAGATCATTTACGCTTTTACATGGGACGCATTAGTGGTAGAAGTATGTATTCGGTCCAGTTCATTTTACATAAAAATCTTTCTCAGTCAGTTCTTAGTAAAAACCCGCCAAAATTCACTGTCTATGTTACATTAACATCAGCTAAACTTCACAGTTCTTAATCATTATCATTCCATGTTTATCTCACGCGGACAAATATATTCTCCAAGTCTGATCTGTTTTGCAACTAATGAAGTCATGTCTATATCGTAGCTCCTTTAGGATCTATTCCTGAATTACCAGCGTCATCGTGCCAAGAGATAAAATTAAGTGAAGGTAAAGACAGTATTAGTAAAAAGTACTGGTTGGATTCAGCTAATGTCGGGAGTTCAAAGTTGGTTTATTGCGACATGATTTTGGGAGGTAAGTCTGTATGCTAAGGACAGAAGTACTTTACACGATGTTTGGTCTACCTTTGCCTTGGCCTTTTGTGAAACGTTTTTACCTTGTCTCAGTGATTTCTTCGACTAATTTCCAATTAGACATCGATGAATGCAAAGGCAGCAATAACGTTTGTGACGAAAATGCAAACTGCTTCAATACTGTTGGGTCTTATAATTGCACCTGCAAAGACGGATTTACTGGGGATGGTTACTCGTGCTCAGGTAAGATAGTTGCAGACATGCCGAGGTAAAATATTTAATTTTTTTTCGCCTAAAAGCATTGGAGATACATTTCAGCTATCTACAATCGAGTGAGTGAATAATAGACCAATAATAGCTTGCATTCTATATCAGTGGACCCTTAGCATTAAACAAAGCAATTTTAGCAGGAACTATTGTCCTACGAGTGTTGATTTTTCCTTTTTAAAAAGCAGTACCCAGGTATGTTTATGCATGGAATTGCCATGATTTACATCCATTTTGTTTCAGAGCTATCATTTTGGGAGATAAAAAGACATTCGTGGTGACAAGAGAATATTAATGATGTCTTTCGGGTGAGATGCACGTTTCAAAAATCTAATTCGTGAACGACAAAAACGAGAAAACGCTTTCTTATTATTCGAAATGATTAAAGTAATTACAATTTGGTATGTGACAAAAAGGAAAAAGTATAAATCTACGGTTTTTCAGATACTGGCCAGTGTAAAGAAGATCATTCATGCCACGCGAATGCTAGATGCAAAAACACCCTTGGATCACATGTACGTGAATGTCACCTTAGATATTCTGGAAATGGACAAAACTGCACAAGCGAACTTAATATCTTTGCAACAATATTTAGATTAGTCCAACATGACACGTTTGACTACAGCGCCGCACCATTCAGCCGCATAACTCATAACTCATTTTGATTAAAGCAGCGGTTTCTCATGTTAAGGACCTCTTAGGTAACGTTCCTGACTTTTGAATCAACAATTTTGGTGACTGACGCATTGTTATTCTGCTGTTAAATGGACTCTTAAAAAATAATTGACAAAAGCATCAAAATAAAGTCGCTCGTTTGGGTCTGAACCTTGTACACATGATGGGCATGTAAGTGACTTCCCATGGCGCTACGTTTTCGTTGACGCTTAAGATATACTTGAGAGCGAAATTATTATCATGAAATTTTATATAATAATCAAGATATTGCACCAGTAAATCTATGGAAAATTAAAGTTTGTGTCATTAAAGTAATGAACCACACTTTTTATCGGTTTACCAGCGTAGTAAACGTCTCCAGATGTTGGGAAACCATTAAAACAAAAACAGTATATCATTAACCTCCAGCTCGAAAGAACAAACTTTTGTCGTGTTCTCAGAACGTAACCCGTTAGTTATCTCGCCAGTAAACTGATAGAAAGAGTGATAAATAAAGGGGTTCTAGATATAAGGTTCTAAAGAAACTGTGATGCTGCGTCGGAGTGAGAGTATAACCGGGTATCTAAGCATTATCAACTGAGTTGATGACGTAAATTGGCCACCGTAAAGAGTTTTAAAGTGACGCTCGAAACTCTTAACGGTGGCCGGTTTTCATTATCAACTCAGTTGATGAAACCAAACTGTGACGCTTGCGACGAAAGACGAAACTTGGAGGGGTGTCGCTAAGGCGTGTTTGCTAAGTGTCGCTGACGTTGGGACTATTTTACAGGTCGTAGTAAAACCACGAAAACCAAGATGACGGTCAACGGTGTTTATTCAGATCACGAAGACAAAGACAAAGACGATCACAAAGACGATCACGATCGTAAACTGAAATTACAATAATATTATAATGAATGCATGAATCTACTTGAATTGGTGCGAAATGCATGAAAGAGACGCTTTACGTGCGTATTTCTATGACGCGATTAAAATAACAACAATTAACATAAATTAACATAAACAAATCATAAAAGGCTTAATTAAAACCAATCGAGATTCAAAGATCGGCTACACGATGAGCATTTGCGGCTGATTAACAGCTCAAAGACTAAAATGTGGGCGTTGCTGTCTGAGCGTCTAGTTCTTTCAAATTACTCTTTTGATTTCAAGTTAATTAGCTGTACTATTGTACAACATAGTACAAATGTGCGCTATCGCCCAAGGTGAAAAACTAAACTTAAACACATTGAAAATAAACTAACAAAATTACTTACATATCGGTCCCGCTTTTGCCAAAGGTTTAGAAGGAAAGAACGAAGGTACTGCTATTCAAGGCGAAATCTTGAGAAACTCTGGCTCAAAGGGACGCTAACTTAGCTTTTATATGCGCGTGGTGACGCTAAAAGATCCGATTACAAACCAATAGGAAAAAGATAAACATTGTAACTACGATCGTAACTAGGCACAAAAAGAAATTGATAATTGATCTAATCAAAAAACTGTTCTTTTGTTCGGTATCCTTAAGACAAATTATCTCACTAATCAGATTCATGACAAATGCAAAAATTAAAAAAATTGAAAACAAATTGAAAAAATGCGAAAGAGAAAAAAAATCTGAAAGAAATGATTAGGTCGAATCCTGGAGGGATTGTGTGTTTTTCTCTGACCTTATCTGACCCTTTTCATGGAACTAAAAAAAACCTTTAAGAATCTGTAACCTTCAAAGATTCCCTTGTAACAAAAGCAGTTAGGATCAACCAAACTTCACTGAATTTTGACTCGCGTTAATATCATATATAACAGGATGATGCTAATGGGCAGAGAGTTATTACACACTCCTGGAAAATAATTAGGTTACTAGCGAATACCTCTGGGCTGGTATCGTTGTGTGGGGGCTGAGGATCAAAAGTGTCTTAAACGCATTTGGTAGAATTCAGTTGAGGTTCAAACAACTCAGGCTTTGGTGGGCGATTAAAGTAAAAGGAACATATATATTTATAATGATATAATTTCATTTTAATAAATTCGTACATCATCATTGTCCAACGCAAATTCTTCTTTAAAATTTATTGAATGCGTAGTTGTTCTTCTAAAAAACAAGTCCTGTCTGCTTTTTGTGGAACTGATTGACGAGAAAAAATGTCAACAAAAAATATGTTATCCTTCATACTACAATCTTTTTGTGATGTTTTTTTCAAAAGCCGATCCATGCTAAAATTATCAAAACCTGGGTGATGCCAATAGAAAGAGCAGTTATGGTACACCGCATGAATTTGGTCATGTGTTTTGTGACGACTTTCTCCCCGGGGGGTGGTGTCGATTTGTGAGAACTGCAAGAACAAGCCAGTTGTTTCAGAGCCGTTAGCTTGATAAATTGAAATAATCATAATGAAATATCCGTTTTAAATATCTAGCTCGCGAAACGCAAGAATAGAAATAATTTTTTTTCTTATATATGAATATCACGGTAATAACATGACTGAGAATCCGCCTATTTTGAAGTGCAAATATATATGGTTTCTCAGATATTGACGAATGTAAAGGAAATCACTCTTGTCACGTGGACGCTACCTGCACGAACACCAACGGTTCCTATGTTTGTGATTGCCAGCCTGGATTTAATGGAAATGGTCATAACTGTACAGGTGAATTTAATCTCTTTGCCATAATATTTAAAATAATCCTGCTCGAATCTAACCTCAAGCTGCTGAGGTGGCCACTGTCGGCCATATTATTAGTTTGTCATATGTAAACGATACTGGTTCTGCCTTACGTCTGCCTAGAGTTTAATGCGCTTTCTGAGAAAGAAGGAGCTCAAATTCGGAACCTGTTGAATTTATTTGGATCTCCAATATCACTGTTTTAGCCTCTTCAAGTGATGATATCCTACACATATTCATTTTTCTTGTTAAGTACAAGTTCATAACTGATTGGCAAGCTGTCAGATTTATAAGACGTTAGAAAAGATCTTGAACCATGGATTTCAATAACCTGAGTCCTTGTAATTTCTCTTTGCAGCCGATCTTTGCAATCATTATAAAAACCTGAGTGACGCCAATAGAAAAAAAAGTTACGAAACACCTCCCGGTTCAGAGTTGTGTGATAGCCAACTCCCTGAGGAATGGTATCGCTTTGTGGGAGCTGCAGGAACAAAAATGCCAACATCACGTGTGTCAGCAAACAGATGTGGAACAAAATACTCAGGTTGGTTAGACGGTCGTTATCCTACAGTGGAAGATGGTGAAGTTTACAAGGATGTCTGCTTTAGTAATGATGCTCATAACAATTGTAAATTTAAGAAGAAAATTTATGTGAAAAACTGTGGGTCCTACTTCATCTACAAACTTCTTCATCCACCTCTTTGTAACTCACGCTACTGTGGTACAGACTGAATTTGAGCAAATATACCCCGTGTATTAAGAGGACTCATAAATCGCTCTGTAGGTAAATATGTATAATTTTACAGGAAGGTCTGCTTTAGCAATTGTCCTACGGGCTGCAAATATACAATGATAATTTTAGTTAGGAATTGTGGATCCTACTTTATCTACAAACTTAGAATGCCACCTGCTTGTAGCTTACGATTCGGTGGTACATACTGAATGTAAAGCAAATATACTTTGCATAGCAAGAAGATTCATAAATTGCTCCGTAAGTAAATGTGTATAAGGTTTATAACATGTGACGTAGTTAACTTGTCGTCTCTATCTTAAACATCATCAGCAGATTTTAACCTTGATGGCAAACAATTATTTATTTCATTAGAATTATAATCTTAATCAGATAGCCTCTGTCATCGAGGAGAGTTGCCCGAAGGATCTTCAAAGTAATCTTCAAGTAAAATCTGCAAGAAACAAACTCTCAAGCTTACGTATGATGTGTTTTTCGTTTTTTTCTTTAGCTGTAATTATAAACCATGGTTATTTTAGCGTAAGTCAAGGAATACAAGCGGGTGCTATCTTACGTGTATTTTTCTAAGAGTAGTATTCGAGTCGTTTGATGTTCATTTATCTCTAATTTACAAGAAGATACCTCAACACAAAACAAAAGGGGCAAAGGAGAGTTTATTAACAACATACAAAATATAAAAAAAAAAAATCGTTGGTGGTCTTTTCAAAGGAAAGTGATATGAGCTGGATCACTATGTGGCTCAGCATCTTGAGTGGTGTAAATACATGGCATCGTGAATGTTATCTCATTATTTAACAAACTGTGTATCTCTTTCTAAATACATTTACCTTACACGGACTATTTTCAGCTGAGGTTTAAAACACGAACACGAGAGTAAATGTTACGGGCAGTGTAGTCCGTGGGCCGTAGTAGGTTCTCGATACCACTCATCTGCTTAAAGGCTTTGTGAAATTCACTTGATAGCAATCGCGAAAGAGTACCTTTCACCATCTTTTTAGTGAACATGCAAAAATAACAACAACAGCAACAAAGAAATGTTCAGGCGAATGCATGAAACCAGAACCCAGTGAAGTAAAAACAGAGCAATCAATCAAAACTGGTTTTAACTTTGCATCAAAATGAATCAGCAACAAGTGGAGAAAGTTATTGAAAAAGATCGTAACGCAAGGTACAAAAAAAAGGAAAATAAGGTATTTTTTTCCAAAATGTCACAATTAACTTAATATTATGCATCTTTCTTGATTAAATTGCAAGAATTCATGTTATAATTTATTTGTCAATAATTATTATTAACTAAATAGTAATAAATAAAAAAAAACTTGCCAAAAGGCACCTCTTGTAGTTTCTATCTTTGTGAAAAATTCTTATTTACAAGCCGCTGGTGAATGAAGTTACTGATAAAATGTGTAAACGCTCTGGGCGGTTAACTTTGCACGGTTAATATATTTTTTTTCCATAAATGGAACAGTCGGAACTGATGCTGAATAAAGCCTGGCAATAAAATCATGAGGATAACATTATTTATCCCGTCGATTTCATCTGTTTGAAGGAAGAAGGAAGTGAATGACGTTTTGCTACACCACGAAGATGATGTCACACGCTGGCGTTACTACGTAAAACTTATGAGCAATAAATTACAGAAGGAGACATAAAAATAGAGCGATTTGCGAAAAAAAGATTGCGATCCCAGATATATTCAATCGCTTTTGGCTAATTTTATGGGCACAGGATCAAAACTTTGGCGCCGTGCTTTCCCACAGCCATCTTGGATCTGTGTTTCTTGAGAGAAATGGAAAGAGTGGAAAAAGGTGAAAGCTACTCTCCCTCCATGAGATTTGATATTCATCCATATTTTAGGGTTTCCTTAGCCTTTTGTTGGCGCCCATTTGAACTCCTAGGTAGGATGATATGTGCGGCTAACATGGCTTTTCCCAAGGAAGCGATTAAATGACCTCCCTGAGGCTCGAGGTTCGAGCACATGTCACATCAACCTGGAGTCCAGCAAACAAACCGATGAGACCACTGCATCACCAGCCTAATTTGGTAATGAATCTCCCATTCTAGCCGTAAGTCTTTCTCTAACCAATTGATAAGGATATGTCGCTGTTGCGGCGAAAAGTTTGACCGCAAAGCCACCACAAGGTACTCACTTGAATTCTATGAAGAAAAGGAAAATTAGCAAAATTAAAATTCAAGAGCAAACACTTCATAAACAAATAACTGTACTATCTTTTTAGCATCTCAGAGTGATTCCCAAGATGACTCACGGTTACAGAAAAATAAACCTAATCCTACCCTTACCTCCCTACCAGCCACGTGTGCAACAAGTAATGAAGGTTGGCGTTTGGGCGTCAGTTGTGACTACCCAAGATGAGAAGCCACAGGCTTCCCCATCCTTCCCTCTCTCATGTTCTCCCTTAACATTCGCCAGTGACCATTACATGTGTTCGTCTTAAGCCTTTACACCCTAATATCAGTATCCATATTCTGCATACTGTTCTTTGCACATTTCCAAAGGTGCTGACAAGGAGAATTTCTTTAACAGTCAATCGCATCTTTTGTTACGGATTATTCCCTTTATTCTCATGACCTCCACGTGTAATTCAGAGGTGATATTAACTGTAGCCTTTCTTCAGCTCCTCATAGGCCATGAATTGCAGTGCTCCGCGTGATACGCCAAAAATACCTGGAACGTAACCCTGGTCTAGTAAAATACAATGATACGAGCAAACTTAAATTATCCAACAAACAGGTAATGGTAATACTCAAACATGTCAGGTAGAAGTCGTTATTTTGACTTAACACCAAATTCTCCTAAATAATTTACAAAGAAATGTGTAGTTACTAGAGGGGAAAATCAATAACCAGATCCTTGGAGTTAAAAGCGTTGAAACAATTTCTAGACATTCTAAGGAAAAATCCAATGGTTTAAGCCCAAACGGTTCAACGTAACCACACAAAAAAAAAAAAAAGTATTCATAGCTGTGATGAGTTGAAGACAGTCTTTAGAGCTTTTATATCTAACCCAAGTTGTAAACAGCTTTTTTTGCCAATAAATCCCAGTCAATATTTAGTCTATGGAATGCTAGGTTTAATATAAAAATAGAATTTTCTTTATCACAGTTCCACACTGTGAAATTTTCCATTTTTGTCTCCTCTAGTAGAGTAGTAACGATTAGCTTTTTATTCAAAATTATGCAAGTAATCCATTATTAAGACCAAATAAGGCCGAGGAAAGGAAAGACACTCTTAAAGGCCTCTGTCTGATATTTCAATAGTATTAGCCTACTCTTTCATTCAATATACCTTCATTCGTCTCCTATTTACAAGAAGAGACTTGAAAACAAAGCAAATGAGGCAAAGCAGAGGCAAGTTTGCTAACAACATCAAAAACAAAGTTGATAAAAAGTAAAAGCTTAGGTGGTCTTCACACAAGGAAGGGATATGGGCATAAATAACTCTATACTAGGTGGACTATTTTCAGTCGAGTGCGGTAGAGAAAACTCGTAAGTTCGTGTATACGGCCAGTGGACTAAAGAAAAAATAAGATAAGACAGGCAACAATAACAACAGCGGCAACGACTACAATGACACCAAAAATGGTTGTAATGATTACAAATCGATCATTCAAGACTCGTTTTGACTTTGCATCTCACTAGCTCAGCCTCAAATGGCAAATATATTGTTTGACAAGTAAAGAACAGAAAAAGTAAAAACCTTCACGGGTCACTTTTGACATATCACTGAAAAATGTTCCACAGATTGAGCTAATCTTTGTCAATTTGCTCAGTAACAATTTACGCGATATTATACATCATTTATGTAAATTTACTAAACGGTTTCACGATAAATGTTACAATTTGATTCACATTTATCACTGGTACTTCATTAGGAAATAAGGGGGCGTCTTGCTTAGCCTCGTTGATTATCAGTGTTGAAACAAACAAAGAAGGGAAGGGGGGAAGGGGGGAAGGGGGGTAAGGGGGAAGGAAGTGGGGGGGGATTTCCAATACACAGCTAAAGGACAAAACCATAGCTCTCTTGAATTTTTAAGAATTGCTATTTTCGTGTTAAACAAGATATAACTCCTTTGCGTTGCTTGTTGTCTAGTGTTTCTGTGTGATGAAAATACTTCAGCTCGGTCTCACTTGACTCTGGTTTGTTCTCACCAGATATACACCACGTCTTAGAACTTCAATGTTAAAAGAAAAAATTTTGATCTAAAGGACGTTACAATCAAATATTCAGACACGTGCAGACAGTATTCACTGGCTTCTGGTTGACTGGTGTTCCAAAAAGTTGACTGTGGCCTTTTTTCAGCTCCTCATAGGCCATGAATTGTAGTGCTCCGTGTGACACGTCAAAAATACCCGGAATGTAACCCTGGTCAAGTAAAATAAAATGATATGAGCGAAGTTCTTGTTTCATCCAAAGACATAGATTCAGGTCAATCACTCACAACTCTTTTAATGAAAATAAATTCTTCTGTCTGCATGGCAATACATCAAAATTTGAAAGAGAATTTATACCACTCTTATCAGTCTTGGAAAATGAAGAATTCAGTGAAATACTAAACATTTTTAGAGAAAGGTAGTATATCTGCATTTTTTCATAAGGGAACTTATGGCTGCTAATTTGATTATTATGTGCGCAATTACTCATTTTGTGATCGCAGCCGCGTACCAAAATACCTCTGTCATTGTATCTTTCCGTGTGGGTGTCATATGCAATTATTTGAGCTATGCCGAGCTGGTGAGGCCTTAAGTTAGGCTGAATTAGGTTTGCATGTTTGCTGCCTCTAAGACTAATGTTTATACCTCTGCTATGTTTTTCCTCTTTCCTTCCCTTTTTCTCTTTTTGAATGTTTCCCTCGTCTTTTACGGTCGTTAAAAACCTCCTTTGGCCTAGTGCACATTCAGTGACCAAAACATACTAACTATAATATCAAAAGTGTTTACATTAAGTTATTATTATTATTATTGAATCTTTATTAAGTCATAAGATAAATAATCACATATCCTATGTTACAACATTAAAAGAAGGTATATATATAAATTACAGAGAAAATCAAGATAAAAATTATAAGACTAGATTATGTTTAAAAATTAAGCGATTAACAAACGTGTTTTTGAACCTATCAGTGTTTATTTTAGGATGGTGACTTGTCTCTTTCCTCAGATTGTACTTGGTTAATTTCTTTTTTGGCATTATAGCTCTTAAAGGGTGTATTGTATTATTAAAAACATTCTTGAAGATACGCGTGTCCTGTTGAACTAACAATTCATAAACATTAATGTGATCGGATGTATACTTGCGCTTATAACATCGATCTAAGAAACATTGGATTGTTGTTAATTCGGAATTTACAGCGCCAAATACGGACAGCCCGTATAATATATTTGGTAGAACCAGATTTAGAAACAGATGGTCTATTTCGGCCTGATTGTACCCTTCTTTCCTTAAAGATCTTAAAATGAACAGGCACTTGTTTGCTTTAATTAGTTTTCCCGAATATGTGTTATGAACCTACTGTCTTCCTGAAATGTTACCCCTAAAATAGTAAGCTCTTTTGTCTGTGGTATTCCAGACACCATCGGAAACTCTATTGTACAACCTTTCTTGCGGAAAATGATTTCCTTGCACTTAGATGGATTGCTACACATACCATTACTTCTAGACCACTGGGAAAACTGATTAATCAGTGCGATAGAATTGTCATTATCACCTATCACAGGCGAGATAATGGTTGTATCATCTGCATATTTTACCAGCACGCTCTTATTGTCCAAGTGTATCTCTAAATCACTGAGAAAGACATTGAACAAGTGCGGCCCGCTGACACTTCCTTGGGTGGTACCTTTGTTGACACTTTTCCATTTTCCAATAAACCCATTTCTAATGACTCTCTGCTGCCTGTCTTCCAAAAAGCTTAGATACCAGTTAACTATAAAAGGATTTAGGGGGAGTTGCTTCAATTTGTGTGAGAGGAGATCGTGTTTCACACTATCAAAAGCCTTGCTGAAATCCATAGCGAATAGGCGTACCGCTTTGCACTCTGGGATATCAAGATATTGATTGACAGTATGTTGGATAGTCAGTAGAGCATTAGTACAGCTCCCTCCCTCTATGTATGCAAACTGTGAGATCCCAGAATGTTCATCGAAGGTCTCCCTTGCGTGTGTTCCTAAGACAGCTTTCTCAAAGCACCTTGCGATGACAGGTGTCACATTTATTCCGCGGAAGTCTGATATTCCCTTAGGTATATCAACCTTCGGCAAGGGGTACAGGTCTGACTTTTTCCAAGAGACAGGCCAGGCGTGTGTTCTAAGAGACAGATTCCAAATCCAGGTGATCACTGGAACGAATAGCTCGGCGTGGTCTTTCCATATAGTATACGGGATGCCATCTGGTCCGGTTGCTGTTTTCTTTATACGCATAAGAGAATTCAGGACTTGTCGCTCTGAGATTTCTGGGACTTCCTGATCTTCACTAATCTCCAGAGGTGTTGGCTTTCTGTAGGCGTGGTCAGTACATAGGTCACCAAAGTAGTCATTTAACGCGTTGAGTTCGTAGTGGCCAAGAGATAGAGAAATCACCGGCTTGCGGCGCTGAGATGTTTTATCCACTTTTTTCCACCAATCCCGAGTTCCAATAGAGGCGATAAAGTCCCTTCTGTTTCTGAAAATCACTTCAGAGATCCTTTTATTCATAACTTTAAGACGGTCTAGATTACTGAGTGATATGCGTGATTTGGCTCGTATCATCGATCGAACGAGCGGAGTCATCCAGCCCGGGTCTCTTGAAGACATGCGCACTGTTTTCAGAGGCATGCAGCTATCCAGGTGCCCTAGGATGGTATTTTCGAGCCTACCAACCACTTCATCGACATCAGTTTCCTGTATCATATCATCCCAGTTTTCCTTCGCCAACGCGATATACAGATCACGCTTTCTATGAGCCCTTTGGTCACGTCTCAAAAGTGAATATCGAAGACATGCTTGTGATTGCATCATACAGACCTACACCTGTAAGATAGCTAGGGTTCTCTGCAATCAGAGAGCCAAACAGTAGGTCACTTAAAAACAAATAAGCCCACTGTATTGTACAGTTTTTAATTTTGCTCTCTAAGAACACTTTTATACTTCCACTACTGGATCTCCCATGCGCCTTTAAAAATTAAAGACTGCATCTCCACAAGATTCATGTTAAGGAGTAAACAAAACGAACTCTTGCTCTTAGGTTACTCGGCCCAGACCACTAAAAGTTGGATTCATCATTCTGATTAGCAAATAGATGGACCTTAATCGTTGGAAAGAAAATCAACGTGATATAACATAAAACTTTTTTCAACATAATCTCAAAAATAACGAAACACAATCGGTTACTCGCCAAACATAAAATTATTTATTTTTATATTATTAATCAGCTCACTAGAACGAATTTAAAACGCTCTAGGGCATCAAGTGAATGAACAGATGATAACATCTCAAACTGTGAGCAGGACCTTGAGAGTGCTGCTAAATGAGTACGCTTCAAACTTCGAGTCTCTTGGCTGAGACAAACACAACGTTCCAGATCCTTTTTTCGGAATAATTTCACAATTCATTTCTTATTCCCTTTTTTTTCGAATTCCTGTAGTTCTTAGCAGCAGAAACAAAACAAGAATATAAAGATTGTCAAGAAAAGCACGTCCGTGGAAAATCACCATAGTTTGTCTGAGAAGTTTTAAATCTCAGAATTTAGACCACCTCTACATGGCCTAAAATTCAAATTCAAATAAAAGATTCTTTAGGACCAGAGGATATTAGGGTATTAGGATCACAAAAGATTGAGCAACCCCGCGTTAAAAAAAAAACAAACAAACAAAACAGAACACAAAGCGAAAAACCAAAAACAAGCAAACCAGAAAAAAATTATAGCGAGTCTTTATTAGTATGATTATTTTGTTCAAATGATGGTTATTAATAGCTTTCAGGACCTGTCATGCCAATTTGGTAAAGATAACTTTGCGAGTTAACTCCATTAGATAAGCACATCAAGGGAAAGGTGTTGCATCTTAGAAGGTAAACTAATTTTCTTCAACACCAGAGAACACTCTAAGAATGAAAAACTACATTGAAACTATTTGGAACATACAGCTTCTTCCTTTTGAGTAAAGATAAAGGTGAAAAAATGTCTGAATGAATTCGATGCGATAATCCCTCACATCTGAAAAAAGCTTTACTTACAGCATTTAGTTTCGAGTTTTACAGCCCTTGTATAGGATTTGTTTTTCCTATTTTCTGCCGACGGGTAACATGTTAAATTTGACTTGATATTTCTAATTCTCCAACTAACAGAGTATGGACTTATTTTTAAATCGACGGACTCAAAATATGAGCTCTATATCATTTTTCTTCAAACAATCTGTCCAAAAACGACTAGTTAATTCACATTGGAAATACTCTGTATCAGTTCTCGAATTTCACGTTTGCAATGCAGCATAATAGATGTCAATCTGGCGATAATATTCTTCACAGGTAAAAGGAAACCTTTAAATTTTGAAATACTGGCCAGAGAACGAAGAAGTTCAAATGGCATTTCTTTTTATTTACTTCCTACGACTTTCTACGACTTCCTTTACGGCGCAAAGTTTTGGGACACTTTCACATCTTTAATTTTGCGCCAAGTTGAATTCATCTATATGCCAGTTTATAATCTGACTTAAAGTTATAGCGGGAAAAAAAAATCGACGTCATTCTAGTAAACACGCAAAGCCACATAATAAAGAAAAGGAACGAAAACTGAATATTTTCTATAATATCAGCTTAGATTTAGAAGGCCTTTGTGGTGCATCGTTTTGCTTTTTTTTTTTTTTTCCCTTCAGGCATCGTGGAGGTGAAATATCGCTTTCCAAAATCTCACACTTTTAAAACATGGCCAAAATTTATCTTATTGAGCATAAAGAAATTTCGACACATTTTATAACAAAGTATACAGTAGCCCTAAGGATTCTCTCTAAAACATCACCTGTGATTTTTATTCATAGAAGGCCTTTGTATTTGTTTTAACACGATGACGGTCGAATTCCACTTTGGTTCTAATTTCCATTGACAGTTTTGAGGTTTTGCGGTGCCTTGAAAGAAATCGAAAGGAAAAACTATGGGCTGAATTTCGCGCGGGGACTTTTTCAGTAATTTTTGGTCACGGGTGGAAAGCTAATAAATTATTCTTTTTAATATGTGGGTCTTAACCTTTTTATTTCGTAAAGGGGCTACGAAGTACTGAATCACACTATTTTATAACGAGTTGTATGTGGTGTTTGACGCAAGGTGTAGTTCTTATCTCTTGCAAATCATGCAATATATATTTGTTGAGAGCACATGTTTTTAAAAGAGATTCGACATGTTCTAGCTTAACAGCTCTTAGAAGATGATAATCAATTCTTCGTGAAGTTACATTGTTTGACCATTTCTCGCAAAAATTCCTGCTTTCATTAATACATGAAAAGATGGAGTTTTTTAATTCATTTTTGAGAGTTATTGCGGCTTAAAATCCCCAGATTGAACTGAAGCGTCTTTTCGCTTGTTATGACATTTAAAAATTTATTTAAAACTTCCAAGATAAGATAGATAGTACCATGAATCTCGAGAATTACTCAGGAATGAGAAGTTGTCTTTCCACATTGGATAGTCAAATATTGCTAACACCCTCCAACACTGAAGAATGCAACTTCTCAAACTCAATAACTATTCATAAGGTGATCATCCAACCAAGACACGCCAATCTCGTCATGTGCATGTGGTTTGAAACCCCGGTGAAACACTGGAATGAGGCGCTATCCATGAGTTCCATATTAAATCAAACCCTTGAGTTTGCTAAAGCATCAGATTCTAGTGAACTCATTTCTTGATTTGAATATTAATAACCCATCTTTGAAAACTTGAGACAAAGACACCAACATGAATAGACAACCTTTATTAACACCCTCTTTGATAAGAAGTAACAAGACATTTTCGAAAGAAAGCGTATAGCATTATCACGTTCGCTCACTTGTTTCCGTAGATATTTATTTTACAGTTCTTAAAGTAGGCAGAGGCATTAAACGGATCACAAAAACTCTTCGAATTACCAATTTTAACAGTATCTTCTGTGTCCTTAGTCATTGCTTCATTGCTGGTGCTACACTTTGGCGCCACACCTCAGAAACCTCAGCTGACTTAACCTCACCAATCTTCAATAAAGCGTTTGAATGATGACCAGTCTGGTTCCTAATTAGCTTCTCTTCCACACTTGCGTTAAATAAGCTGGATGCACAAGTCACTCTAAGACAAATCACCATAGCAATAAAATTTTTCGTGACAACAAACTTGTAGACAACATGCGAAAAATTCGTGAATATTTCCATTTTATTTTATTCCTGAGGAACGATTGAGATGCTATTTAAAAAACTCGTACATCGGGTTTCAGCAGGGTTTCCAAACACTCAAAAACAATTAACACACTCAGCCTGTGGCCTCGTGCTCTCGCCAGTTTTCTCGTGTTTGTAAACCCTGATGAAACCCTCGCACTGGTTATTGAAATATTACTTCTAAACGCATGGAGCCGTGGCGGATTGTAGAATCTATAGGAAGAAAGGAGAAAAGGAAAATCAATGAGGTTACAGTACTTTTGTCTTTTTTTTTTTTTTATCAAAACCATGATCGCTTTAAAATCAAAGTTTCTAAAGTTGTGCAAAATTGGATAATTTATTATTCGTTCCCAAAATAAAAATAGAAAAAAATGGAACTTAATTAAACACCTTCAGGGGTTATTTTCATTCATATTTCAAGAATGCAGGACGCCTTTTTGGTGCTAATAAATGCATGAGTTGTGAGGGACAAAATATGTGATTCCATTTTATTTTTACATCACGTTATTTTTCTGCCGTGCAAAGTGCGTGCGTATTGTATTACCCTGTAAAGATTTCTCGAACGTTGTTTTTATCTTAAGGCTGATAAAAAATTATAAGCAAACCATCTGTTTTATTTTACTCCAAGTTACACTTTAGACACTCTTACATCTTCAAAAAGTTGCAACGTACATTTCTTGATAGATTCTAATCTTTTCAAGACAAAAAACAGCGCATTTTTATTGTCAACGACAAACAGGAACAAGAAATAAATTATTAAGAGCATGAGAGATATTGACTATTGTGACAGCAACTACTGTTTAGTTACAAGTGCCAATGACAGCATCATTTTTAGAGGGTTTTTTATTCCCCTCTAAAAACTGTGGAGGAAGCGTGCTACATGCTAAAAAGAGGTGAGCCAGTTTCCTTTACCGTTAGCAAGTTAAAAATCTGAGAATGAGACATCTCATTTAAACCATTCGGAGATAATATGATACTTATTCATTTCTGAAAAAAAAAGAAAAAATTTTTTTCCGAAAAACTGAGATAAGATAATCCCCTCTCCTGAGGTTAGCGAAACTTCAGATCCATTTTCTTTTTATGCAGTCGTCGCAGCTATGTAATGGGATAAGATGTTGGAACTACTACGATATATCTAATTTCTCCAACTAAGAGAGAAAGGATCTTTTAAGTCGACGGATTCATGACGTGGGCTTTTTACCACTTATTTCAAGTGATTTGTTCAAACAGAATATTTTAATTAATGATGAAAACTGTCTTTATCAAATCTCCACTTTTAAGTTTGCAACGCAGCATAACAGACGTATTGCTGCTCGACACAAAAAAAACTTTTAAGTGTTGAAATCTTGAGCAGAGGATGGGAAACATTTTATTTTTCTTTCTTTTTATCGACTTTCTGTAACTTTCTACTACTTCCAAACACCATGTCCCGGACGCTTTTTTTTTTTCAATTTCTTTTGTTCTTCGCAGTAGAAACAAAACAAGAATATAAAGATTCTCAAGAAAAGCCCGTCCATGGAAAAAGCGCCAAAGTTTGTCTGAGAGGTTTGAAATTTCAGAATTCAGACCACCTAAAATTCAAATTCAGATGAAAAACTCTTCAGGATTAGAAAATGTTAGAATCACTCAATTCCATCCCAATTAAATCATTTCAAATAAAATTTTGCTCGAAAGCTCTCTTCTATTGTTCAGTCGCATGTCACACTTATACGATGTTAAAAAGATTGAGCAGCTCCGCGTAAGAAAACACAAGCAACCCAGAAAAAAGGAGAGCGAGTCTCTGTTAGTTTAAAAGTTTTGTCTTCAAATGATGGTCATGAGTAGCCGTTAGGACCTGTTATGTCTCTCGTTTTAAAACAAACTATACATGCACTTGTGGTGTCGAAGGAGTTCGAAGAAACACTAGAAATTCTTGTAAGAATTATACCACTTAAAAGGGGTTGAAAGACACGCGAAAAATTCTTGAGTGGTATAATTTGGGAGCAACCTGGATAAAAAGAACTTGTACACGTTAAATGACCGAAAGGAACCTATCAAATTTGAAGCGTCATTAACTTAAACGAACTTCACGATCGGCGAATTGTTGGTGTCAAGCTTAAAAGTAAGAACTTGAAATTTTTTTGCAATTTTGTAGGTTTATTTGCATTTCGGTAAAATTTTGCTAGATTCACTTGGCCTGATCCTGAGCTTAAATTCGAATTGTAACTTTATTTGTGTCTTCAAGTTTTGTATGTCGTTCTCGGTCGCGAATAATGGAAACTTGTTTACTTTGACATAAATGAACTGCATCACAAGTAATCAATATTTTCTCGAAGTTTCCAGACAAATTATATAACTTCGGACAAATAGAACGGACAATTTTACGTTCCTCAAGTTTGATTATATTTTTCCTGAGTAAATGGATGAGTTTCTTTAGTTAGGCAATGGATAATGGAAAAACGATAGGGATGTGTTATCAAAACACTCCTAAGAGGTAAATTTAAAGTAGCTTTCGTAGGTTTTTAGATAAAATTTACCAAACCCTAATTCGTGCCTAAAAGCTAATAATTTATACCGATTAAATTTCACTTTACAATCAACGAAACAAGTATCTTCGCCATTGATTTGCAAACATCGCAAACAGAGCGATTATGTTACTCAAATTCCGGCCCGAATTCTGTTGAATTCGTTGCTTACGAGGAGCCAAAACAGAAACGATGAAATTCTTTTTTTAATGTTAAAGTTATGCATTGGCTTAAAACAGATGGTTGGTATCGTAGTCATAGTTAAAATACCTTGATGAAAGAGAGCAATTTTAACTCGATGGCAATCAGGTGTTTGAGGATCGCATTTCTTATACTAAGCAGCCCTAGAGTTACATAGAATAAGTTTGGCTTAAATCCCAAAATAGAGTTTGGTAGATTTTTGACATCAAACTAATTACGGCTGCTAAAGCAATTTCTTGCCTAGTTTTATTATTGATCTATTAACGAATATTTTGCGAGGCAGCCTTTCGCGGGCAATCTTCATGTTTGAAGTATCGCTTATGACCATTGTGGCCATCTGTATCATCCAGCCTCCTCTTCCTTCCCCCACAGGGGGGATAAATGACGACCGGTCTCTTTTTTCGAAATTGCAAGGGAATCGATTATCGCGATTCTAGGAAGTTCGAGCGCGCTAATTGTTAATATGAGACAATTTGCAATTTAACAGTGGCTCTTCGCAAGGCTACTGTTCGAGCGCTGTTTCCAAGTCGTATTTGAATCTGGACAACGATTTCAATAACTGACAAGTTATCTACACGCAATAGTTGTGGTATTTCTACGTTTGCCGCGATATTTTTATTAGAGTCTATTGCTCACGATCGCACAAAAATAACCGAAAAGCTTGTCGTTAGTATTTAGTCCGTCGTTCAAAGTCAGAAAACTCATTTGAATATCAAATCATATCCAAAGATTAAAATTCATGAATCTTGAATCAGTCTTGCACGTGGAAAGCTTACAAACTAAACTTACAAACATACTTATCACGTTCCTTTGAAAATGGTGTCAAAATATGAATGTCAAATTATTCCTAACATTTTGAGGTTATTTTTTTGTCATGATATAAATGGTTACCATCGTAACACTACAGCCTCACTTTTGCCTTTGTTTGCTCGATGACCCCCTTTTTCATATATATAAAATTGCAATAAGCATGTTATGATTCATCTTTTTGAGCGCTTTCTCATCGAAAGGAAGGCGTTTAATCAAGGGGGCTCTTATTAACAAACTATCAACCTGTTCTGATTTAGCTGTAGATAAAGTTTAACAAGTTACAAGTTCGAGTAAACTTTGACTGCCGAAAAAAATCGGGAAAACAAAAAGATCCAATCAGGTGGATTTTGGTTTTCATATAAGTACATAGCTGTCTTGCAACACACAAGAAATTAACGAAATCTGTTTCTCGAGCGAAATCGACCGGACCGCTCTTACAGAGAAAGGAGAGCGCTTTCAGGAAAGTTCAAAGTAAAGTTTTCGTGAAAAGTCTTCATGACAGGTTTTGCTCATGTTTTTAATACACAGCTTTTCGTTGAAAGGTGGCGCACTTGACCCACACGTCTTGCATGACGTTTAAAACGAAAATGGAAATTGCACGAGAAATCATGTTTTTACTTAGTAATAATATACATGAAAAAGGTATCTCTCAAAGGCAAGGTAAACGAAATTTTGAAAGCACACGCACTATTTGTAATTTGTATTAATGTTCCAGCTTTGCACCCATGTTACATGACAAATGCACTAGGTTTCAGCCAATCAGACGCACGTAAATTTTTCATTTATATTTTTTAGTATAGGTAACAACATGTTGTCGAGTGCAATTTGGTGTCTGTAGTGTCGTCATTCAGACATAGAGAGACTATTCCTTCTTCATTGCCAAAGGCTAACTGAACTTTATTGATAAACACGTTACACATATACAAGTATAATAGTTTACTGACTTATAGTAATTTTACAGCATGCAGGTATTTCCAGTACAGTAGGATTACTGCGAGTAGTACATTTACTGAATTAAGTACAAAGTGCTCACCTTAGAACCCATACTAAGGTTGTTGTCAATAATTAAGATAGGTACATGTATAATCAATACACTACAGTGTCAATAAGCACCAGTAAATTTTTCAAAGACAACAAAATTGCACTCGTGTCGTGTTACATGAAAAACGCACTCGTTTTCAGCCAGTCAGACGCGCGTAATTTTTTCATGAATATTATTACACCCAGATAGAGAGAGAAATTTCGGATCAAGTTACCGACGAATACACACCTACCCGGCAAGTAACAACAGGATAGGCAAATGAGAGGTTTGCAGACTTGCCAAGCGCCAAAAAGTTGAGAAAGAACTCGATTACGTCTCGTATTTCCCCTACATTTATTTTGTGCTGCAGCTGCTTCCAGTTGCTTCTCGCTGCTTTACAACAAATCAAAGCTTCGAAGCTTCTCAATTTGTAAACGTCACTCATTTGACATTGAAAGGGGGCGATTTACGCTTGAAATTATTGTCATTTGAAATACTCTTTGCTCTCGGCCAAATAGGGGCGAATTCTCTCAATTCCACATCTTATCTGCACTCTGCTGTAGTTTTGACAAATGAAACACATCAGATGATGAAGTAAAAAATATTCCGCTTTTGTTTTCAATTTCTGATTACTAGTCCATTCTTCTTAAAAACCAATGACAGACGTCAAACGCTGTGCAGAAGGCGTCTGACAGAATGTTCTAAGTCATAAATGTTTGCAGCCTTGAATGCGACTTAGCTAAACAATATCCATCGTCCTTATTACTTTTGAGAGTTGATGGGAGCCAGTGGTTTTGGATCTTCGGCTGGTTTCTCTGCATCCTCACAGTGGTTGTAAATGGATTTGTCATCTTCCTCGCATACGGTAAACGTCAGCTTCGCACCAAAACCAACGTATTTGTGGTGTCTTTAACAGTGGCTGATTTTAGTGTGGGAATGTTTACTGCTCCTTCACGTTTGCTCTGTAGCATGGTAAATGAGTGCATCTCCAATAAAATAGCAAGTTTACATGTAATGAGAGTATAGGTGTTCTTCATTTGTGCTTCAGGAACAAACTTGTTTAGTTTAGTACTGGAAAGCTACATTTCGGTGGTGAAACCTTTGAAATACTTTACTTTTATGAAACGCCACCGAGTCATTCAAATGGTTTTTACATCTTGGGGAATTCCTTTTCTTTTCACTCTTACTTTTGCTCTATTTCGATTAGACTCGATTCATTCTATTGATGACTATCGGTGACTATCGTCGGCTATTTGTATTTGCTTTTCGCGGCAACCTTGTGCGTAATTTAATCTTTTTTCTTACATCTATGTTTCTTATTGTTTACAAGCAGAACTCTTGAGATCACACTTTAGCTACGCAATTGCATTTTAATCATCGTGTCGTTAAAGTTCAAACTCGAAACAATTCAGTTGTAAAATGGGTGGTTTTGGTAACGTGTGTGTTTCTATTGTGTTACGGAATATTCTTGCGTTTTTTTATTATTTTTAACTAGTCACAAATGTGGTAACGATTTTTTTGTAAAGTAACTCTACAAGTTAGTAACTCTTGAATAAACCCAATAGTTTACGCTATCTTCAAAAGAGATATAAAGCAAGAATGCAAAAGGCTTCTCTTCAAAAGGCGTCGTCATTTATAACCGAATAGTTCCGACGCAAGAAAAACATTAGCTGATGCATATACTTAAAACTTTCCTAGACTCCGAGGACTTCCGGCTCAGAATCTATCCGTGACATATTAATTCTTATCTAAATTGTGTAGTATACTAGGACAGCGGTTGTTTATGTAAAAGTATACATCCGGGAAAGTGTGAGCGCGGGAAGATTATTAAAGAAACGTGTACTGTGTGTGCTGTTGTTGTTCGCCTTCGTGGCTGCCTTTTGTGGCATACTTCTTCATTTTTAGACACTACAAATTGGCGACGAGGATGGCGAATTCAGTAGAAAGGGCGCTTCCACCTCTAGATTTAACAGGGTCTTCCTCTCAGGTCGCGGAACGATGGCGACAGTGGAAACGATCGTATCAGTATTACATCGATGGCAAGGGAATTACGAATCCTTCTCGGAAAACAGCTCAGTTACTTCATTTAGCAGGTATGGAAGTACAAGATATTTACGAAGATATTCCAGATCCTGGACCACTGAATGCTAACGAGGATAATGAGTATGTGGTGTGTCTGCGAAAGTTGGATGCTCATTTTCGAGCCGAGGACAATGTACCGTACGAGCGTCATGTCTTTCGTCAACTTACGCCGACAAAGGGAGAGACCGCCGATAAGTTCATGGTTCGTTTACGTAAACAAGCTCGTCATTGTAATTTTGGTCCAACTTTGGAAGAAAATTTACGGGATCAATTGATTGAAAAGTTGCCTAATGTTGAGCTAAAGAAGAAGCTATTGGAAGTCGTTAATATTACTCTGCAAGCAGCAATGGATAAAGTTCGAAAGTGGGAAGCCTCACA
Source organism: Pocillopora verrucosa (assembly GCF_036669915.1). Lineage (NCBI taxonomy): Eukaryota > Metazoa > Cnidaria > Anthozoa > Scleractinia > Pocilloporidae > Pocillopora > Pocillopora verrucosa. Next base: position 2,966,341 of record NC_089322.1, on the reverse strand, counting down.
CGAGCAGGCAGGTCAAATGGTCATGCCAAGCCAAGAACCTGGAGCAGGTACTCATGCAGTTGAAGAACGTCCTGGGCGTGGAAACAAAGGGAAAAGCGTTTGTTTCAACTGTGGTAAAGAAGGTCATTTTGCCCAAAGTACAAATTGTCCCTCCCGAGGTCGCAAGTGCAGCAAGTGTGGTAAATATGGTCATTATGCCAGCTGTTGCAAAGGGGGAAGGAACTCGAAGCCTGGAAAACAAGGTAACAACCAACAACGGGGAGGCAGACAGCAGCGTCATGGTAAGGGGAGACAGGCAAATCATGTTGAGGGTCATTGTAACGAGTCAGGTGAGGATGACAGTTTTGCTTTTACTATAGAAGAACAGACATGTGCTATGTCAAATTCCTCTGAACCCGTTATCTCAGTGAAGATTGGTGGAATCAGCAGAGATGTGTTGATTGATTCAGGTTCTGCAAGTAACCTCATTAGTAAAGATACACTGCAGGAACTTAAGTATCAGGGGCTCAAGATTGAATTAAAACCTTGTCTGAAGAGATTGTATGCTTATGGGGGTCGAGAGCTTAAAATTGAGGGCCAGTTTCAGACAGAAGTTTCCGTACCCAAAGCAAAGGTTGTGGCAGATTTCATTGTTGTTGAATCCGGGCGTTGTTTGCTGGGATATTCGTCCGCCACAGATCTTGGAATCCTTCGTGTGGATCTCTCGGGAACTCTTGGGACAGGAGACTGTAACACTGTTGATGGTACCTTCGTGGGAGGACTCAAAGCAAAATACCCCAGTGTATTCCAGGGAATTGGAAAGCTTAAAGATTATCAGTTGAAGCTACACATTGACCCCAGTGTAACTCCAGTCGTTCAAAAAATGCGACGAGTACCTTTTTCTGTAAAGGACAAAGTAACTGCCAAGGTTAACGAACTCCTTGAAAAGGACATAATTGAGAAAGTCGAGGGGCCTACGGTGTGGGTAAGCCCAGTCGTTGTTGCTCCTAAACCGTCCGGGGACATAAGGTTGTGTGTCGACATGCGGAGAGCCAACGAGGCCATTATTCGGGAAAGATTGCCCATACCAACCATAGATGAAGTCCTTGAAAGTCTTAATGGGAGTGGTGTTTTCTCGAAGTTAGATTTAAGGTGGGGTTTTCACCAAATTGAGCTGGATCCTGATTCAAGGGATATCACTGCTTTTGCCACCCATGATGGTATATTCCGCTACAAACGTTTGAGTTTCGGTGTAAATGCCGCACCAGAGAAGTACCAGCATATCATCACCCAGTCAATGGCAGGTCTACAAGGGGTGTCAAACATAGCAGATGATCTTATCGTTCATGGTCGAGACACTGAAGAACATGATAAGAACTTACACAGTGTGTTGCAACGTCTTAGTGAGAAGCAGCTGACTTTGAATGCTGAAAAATGCACTTTCCGAATGACGAAAGTGGTATTCAAGGGTCTTTTGCTGAGTAAGCATGGCATCGGCCCAACGGAGGAAAAAGTCAGAGCAGTTGCAGAGGCAAGTCAGCCTCAGACACCCTCAGAAGTCCGTAGCTTCTTGGGGCTCGTTGGATTCAGTGCCAGGTTTATACCCGATTTTGCTACCACTGCTGATCCCCTCAGAAAACTTGCAAGAAAAGGGGAACCGTTCGTTTGGGGCAAGGAGCAGGAGCAGTCGTTTCAGAGATTGAAGAGTCAAGTTGCAAGTGCACCAGTCCTAGCTTACTTCGATAAGGACACACCCACCCGTGTTATTGCTGATGCAAGTCCTGTTGGACTTGGCGCCGTGCTGGTGCAAGAAAAGAATGGGGAAAGCCGTGCCATCTGTTATGCTAGTCGTAGTTTGAGTCAAGTGGAGCGTCGTTATAGTCAGACAGAAAAGGAAGCACTAGCCTTAGTCTGGGCTTGTGAACGCTTCCTCCTCTACTTGTACGGGCTTCCACAGTTTGATCTGGTGACAGACCATGAAGCACTTAAAGTCATCTATTCCAGGAAGTCTAAACCTTCAGCCAGAATAGAGCGCTGGGTTCTGCGTTTACAACCGTACAACTATCAAGTTTGCTATGTGCCTTCAAGAAAAAACATCGCAGATGCCCTTTCCCGACTGACGAAGATACCGGCGTCAGACAATTCCGCGGAAGATGATGGATATGTACGCGCGATAGCTCTACATGCTGTCCCCGCTGCATTGAGAATCAAAGAGATTGAACAAGTCTCAGCACAAGACTCTGAGTTGCAAGCACTCAGAAATTGTCTCATCGAAGGGAAATGGGACAATGCCCCAAAGCAGTATTTGCCAGTGCGCAATGAGTTGACTTTTATTGGCCATGTAATTCTCCGGGGGACAAGAATTGTTATACCCCAAGCACTTCGCAAGAGAGTCGTTAGTTTGGCACACGAGGGGCACCAAGGAGTCACAAAGACAAAGGAGAGACTTAGAACAAAAGTCTGGTGGCCTGCTATGGATCGTGATGCCGAGAAAAGATGTGCAGAGTGTTACGGGTGCCAGATGGTTACAAAGAACGTTCCACCCCCACCATTGAAGTCAACACCGTTACCCAACAAACCATGGGAAGAAGTAGCTGTGGATCTAATGGGTCCGTTACCTTCTGGAGAACACTTGTTAGTTCTCGTTGATTATTACAGCCGGTGGATAGAAGTTGATGTTATCCGAACAACTTCCAGCAAAACCATCATTCATTGCTTGGATGCCCAATTTGCAAGACATGGGTTGCCTAAAGGTCTGCGTACCGACAATGGCTCAAATCTTGTATCCAAAGAAGTAGAAGATTACCTGAATGAAATGGGGATTGAACACCGTTACACAACACCTCTATGGCCAAGAGCTAATGGCGAGGTAGAGAGGCAAAACAGGTCGCTTCTTAAGTCCATGAGAGCAGCCCATGCAGAAGGACAGAATTGGAGAGAGGAGCTAAACAGGTTTCTTTTGGCGTACAGGTCCACGCCACATTCAACCACAGGAAAGAGTCCCGCCGAGTTATTGTTTAGGAGAAAGCTAACAACTAAAATGCCTGAGCTAGTCAACGTTGAAGAGGAGGAGCTAGAAGTGAGCGACCAAGCCGTTCGTGATCGGGACAATCAGAGAAAGCAGTTTAACAAGGACTATGTGGACAAGAAGTTCCATGCCAGAGATCGAAATGTGAAAGAAGGAGACAGTGTTCTGCTTGAGAAGAAGAAAGAAAATAAGCTGTCACCTTGCTATGAGAAGGAACCATATCAGGTGATATCTCGTTATGGGGACCAGCTGGTGTTGCGATCGCCTCAAGGTGTCCAGTACAAACGCAGCCTTCAGCATATTAAGTCCTTTAATATGCCAGATCCAGAAGAACAGGAAACGCCACAACAGGACGCTAAACCACGGACTGAACCTAAGTCATTTGAGACGCCACCTGTGGCAGAGGATCAAGTACCAATGGCTGAATCACCACCAGAAGATGTACCTTCTACTGTACCTACAGCTGAGCCGCATGTGAGAAGATCCGGCAGAATTACGAGCCGTCCAAAGGCTCTGAGTGACTACGTTCTGTACTAAAACTAGTGACATTGGCATTTTCATATTACTGTTCGTTGTTATTACATGAGTGACATTGAAACGTTGTTTTATAAGCTGAACGGCCAAGGCTATGTTTATGTTTAGCGTGATTTTTGTCTTGAACATTTGGAATCGAATTGAACTTTTACGGTATCTAAACAAAGTGGAAGTTTGTTATGTTTCTGTCTTTCGAGGTCAACCATCTGAGCGAAGAAAGAGAGGGAATGTAGTATACTAGGACAGCGGTTGTTTATGTAAAAGTATACATCCGGGAAAGTGTGAGCGCGGGAAGATTATTAAAGAAACGTGTACTGTGTGTGCTGTTGTTGTTCGCCTTCGTGGCTGCCTTTTGTGGCATACTTCTTCATTTTTAGACACTACAAATTGCTACTCAGTTAGAAAGCTTCCGATGAAACAAAGATAAGTCACCTGTTGAAGAGACGTAGTGTTGATATTACATATGTCTCTAATATTTAAGACCTCATATTGATTATTTTGAGGCCATATTTTACCGGGGAGAATGTTTTTCTTACATTAATCATTTGAACTGGCATGTATTTCAGTCTTAGAAACATCTAGTTATTATATGAGCTTGCGTTGTATATTTTAATGATATATAGTAAAAGATATCATTTTTTTCCTCAATTTTGTTGTGTTTTCACAAAAGTCCGTGATTCCGCTGTATGTTCCCTTCAGTGTTTTAGAGTATTATGTTCTGGTTGAAGAAGTACATCAATAATAACTTTGAAACGATAAATGCTGAAAAACAAGAGCTGAATTGCCTGAATTTCGTCTACGACAGTCAATTTGCATACGCGCAACTTCCCTATGAGCTGTCACGGTTTTATTTAACGGGGAATTGCACCTTTGTTAGTTAAAGCCGATGTTAGATTCACTGATGTGAATAATTTGGAAATATTTCATATTTGGTAACTAGGTAACAACATAACTTTTTTATTCCATGAAAACTTTTCTTGGAGATGCTCGATAAAGAAGATCTTCGTTCGACTTCAAATGAATTACTTGACAAGTATTCAAGTCATGTAATCCATCGGTCGTATGTCAAGAGAGATTGTCAAAGGCGAACGCTTTCAGGAAATTTTAGAACGTTTTCTTGATAAGTCTTTGGGAAACGTTTTCAATTTCTGCCAGTGTGTTAAGCAAACTCTTTTTCAAGGAAAAGTGACGCCCCTGACCAACAAGTTTTGCACATGATGACCTTTAAAACGAGTATGAAAACGAGTCGTTTGGTTTCAACTGATATAGAACAAGCTGTTGATAACAGCACAAATTACGTGGAGATAGAAAGTGAAACTTCGGCAAAATAACCGACGAAAACACCAAGCCGGCAAGTAGCAACATGAAAGGCAAATAAAGGTCTGAAACATACCAAGCGCTAAGAAATAGGGAAAACACTACGTCTCGTGTTTTTCCCTACATCACTTTCGCATTCTAGCCGCTTCCCAAGTGCTTTACGACAACGCAGAGCTTCGAGGCTTCTTTATTTGTTAAAACGTTTTTAACTTGATAGTAAAGGGGGGCGATTTACACTTAACACTGACCGATTGATAATTTTTGAAATTGTTGTTATTTAAAATATTTAGTGTAAGGTAAGTTTCGTTTCTTATCATATTTGAACCATCATGCTGTATTGATATTCTCAAAAAAAAAAGAGTGCCGTAATTTCCTTTGAATAAAACACATCAGAAGATGCAGTAAAAAATGTTCCGCGTTTGTTATCGATTTCTAATTGGTTCGTTCTTCTTGAAAATCAATTAATGGGCGTTTAACTCCGGGCACAAAGCGTCTGACAAAAGAAAGTGATGGATGTCTGCAGCCTTAATTAAAACATAACATAAGTAAACAAGAGATATCGGCCTAATTAACTTTTAGGCAGGCTAAATGGGGCCAGATGGTTGATTAAGAACTAAATATAAAAACAGTTTTTACTATTAAAACCTTTCAAAACACTCTTGGCTTGACCTAAGAAAGAAATTGAAAAGTCCTAGACAGCCATTAGAAGAAATTCAATGGAAACGTGGTTTTGGGTTCTTGGCTGGTTCCTCAGCATTCTCACGATGGTTGTAAATGGATTTGTCATCTTCCTCGTCTGCAGTAAACGTCAGCTTCTCACCAAAACCAACACATTTATCGTGTCTTTAGCAGTGGCTGATTTTGGTGTCGGGATGACTGCTAATCCTTCACGCTTTTTCTGCAGACTTACAACCGAATGCCCTCCAAGCTCCAAAGTGGGATTAATTATGATATTTGTAAGGGTGTTCACTTTTTACGCCTCTGGAACAAACTTGGTTAATTTAGTACTGGAACGTTATGTTGCTGTGGTGAAACCTTTGAAATACTTAAATTTTATGACGCGCCGTCGAGTCATTCAAATGGTTCTAACATCTTGGGGAATTCCTTTTCTTTTCATTCTTATTTTAGTGTCGATTAGACTCATTGCAATCGATCGTATCATGGCTATGCTCGGCTACTTGTGTTTGCTTTTCGAGATAATCTTGTGCGTTATTCTAATCTTTTTTCTGGCATCCATGTTTCTTGTTGTTTACAATCTGAACTCTAGAGATCGCAATTTAGCTAAGCAATTGCGGTTTAATCAAATGGTCGCTAAAGCTAAAACTCAGAACACTTCAGCAGTGAAATGGGTGGCTTTGATAACGTGTGTGTTTCTATCGTGTTACGGAATAATGATGCGTTGTAGTTTGTTATTTTTAATTGTTCAATCGTGTGACGATTTTCGTTACAAAATTCCTCTACAAGTTATTAACTCTGGAATAAACCCAATAGTTTACGCTTTCTTCAAAAGAGATATAAAGCAAGAATGCAAAAGGCTTCTCTTCAAAAGGCGTCGTTAATAAACAACAGAATAGTGCCGACGCAAGAACAACAGAGTAGTTAAGGACAGCCATTAAAAAGAATGGAAACCGTGTTTTGGGTTCTCGGCTGGTTCTTCTGCATCATCATAATGGTTGTAAATAGATTTGTTATCTTCCTCGTCTGCAGTAAACGTCAGCTTCGCACCAAAACCAACACATTTGTCGTTTCTTAAGCGGTGGCTGATTTTGTGTTCGGATGATCGCTGTTCCTCCGCTTTTTCTTCAACCTTGCAACCGAATGCACTCCACACTTTGAAACCTTTGAAATACTTGACTTTAATTTGCTGCAAAATTTACTTTGGAGTAATGTTTTTTCTTTAAACCATAGAAGCTGGCTTGTATTTTGATGTAAGAAACATGTGGTTCTTAAAATTATGAGCTTGCAAGCAATTTCTTGCCTAGTTTTATTATTGATCTATGAACGAAGATTTTGCAAAGCAGCCTTTCGCGCGGCAATCTTCATGTTTGTAGCATCGCTTATGACCATTGTAGCCATCTGTCTTGTCCAACCTTCTCTCCCTCCCCCCACAGGGGATAAATGACGACCGGTCTCTTGGAGTCAATTTTTGTCCTAGAGAAGTGAAGAGAGTAAGGCAACAGTTGATATTCTCTTGAGAGGTTGAAATGCGTAAGGGTTGTCCGCTGCTGGTACCCCAAAAGCAATGTTCCTCGTGAGGATGAGCGTGAGGTTATTAGTTGATGCTCGACTGCACGTTCTTTTCTCCTTCCTTTTCTTTTCTCTTTTCCTTTCACCCTTTATCGGAAATTGGAAAAAATACACCCATTCCTTCGACAATAATTTTCTTCGTCGAGACAGGTGTAGTTTGAAATCAAGCAGAGATCTCTATCGCGACACTGCAAGGGAATCGAAAAAAAAATTGTCGCGATTCCACGGAGTTCGAGCGAGCTGATAGTCAATAAAATAAAATAAAAATATATGAGATAATTTGGAATTTAGCAGTGGCTCTTCGCAAGGCTATTGTTCGAGCGCTGTTTCCGAGTCTAATTTGAATCTGGACAACGATTTTAATAACTGAAAGGTTATTTACAAGCAATAGTTGTGGTAATGCTACGGTTGCGAAGGATATTTTTACCTCTTTATTAGAGTCTACTAACCCTTAAAAATAGCCAACTATTGCTTACGATCGCACAAAACGAATCGAAAAGCTTGTCGTTAGTATTCAGCTCGTCGTTCAAAGTCGGAAAACTCATTTGAATTACAAATCATTAAAAAAATTAAAATTCATGCTTTGCTATCGGTCTTGCACGTGGAAAGAGCTTACGAACTAAAAAAAGAAATTTCAGCGTCTTTTTCGACCTTATTAAATTGGATATAATGAGTTCTGCCAAGAGCGGCGACTGTATCTTTAAATCTGCAGATTAGACTGTTGAAAATTCGACGTCGCGATTGATGGATGACACTCTGTCCCGACCTTTCCCAAGGTAAATAACTTAGGAATGAATACATATTGGATTGGAATACAATGTTCTTCTTCTTGTTGTTACCGTTGAACATTAAATTTTATAAAATAATTCAAATAGTACTCGCGCTCTGATTGGCCATAAAACCATTTTACATGAGCGTATGTAAAGACGGTTTTCGTTCCTCTTTCATTAGTTATTTTAGCGTAACTGAAGATGGTTTTGATAACTTTAAACTTTCGATAACCTTAAACTTTTAATATTATATGATGTACCGACACAAACACACTTTTATAATGTTCCTTTCAAAATGGTATCAAAATATTATCAAATTATTTTTAATATTTTGAGGTTATTCTTTTTCCATGACATAATTAGTTACCAAATGGACGCTACAGCCCCGATTTTGCCTTTTTTTGCTCGGTAACCCCCTATTATATATAAAATTGCCGCTGTAAGATTTGACAAGAGTCGGGGATAAGTTTGCCTTGGGCCTGTTACTAATAATGAGGTTACCAGTGCCAGACCCCTTTCAGACCTCTGGCTGGCTCGCGTTGCTTAAGGCCTTTTACTTCCCGGCGGGCAAAGAAAAGCCCGCGCCGAAGCGATAACAATGATGGCGTGCACGCATAACTTTCTCCATTTTAGTGTTAGATATCCAGAGGTTGTTCGCCTTTTCACGGCAATTCATTTTTTTTTAGGAAAGAGATTGCATAGTTTAGAACGTTCACCGCTGTTCACAGCAATTCTTGATTTTCTTTGTCCAGGAAAAAAGCCTGGACGACTCTCACAACCAACACACGGAGTACCTCCGGAAGGCCTTTTTCTGTTCCCTGCTCAGTCGAAGGGCAGCGCCTGTAACGACCATCATAAGTGACCTAGGTACGCTTATACTCAAACTGCGTGCGCAGCTGTTGGCGTCCCCATGGCATCATGACCCTAGTACAGGGCACGTGACTCATCCCGCGCATGACATCATGCCTAATACTCATAACGTGTTCAAAGAATACTCTACCTTTCTCTTCACAGGTGAGATGTTTCGATAAATGACATTTTTCTTAAGGAATTCTTCGTTCACAGTACTTGGGACTGGAGAATGTGTCAGATGTAACAGGGGTCTGTTGAATATCGTCAGTTGCAGAGCTAAGAACTGGTTTTTTTGGGGGTTTTTTGCTTTGTTTTGTTTTTTTGCGCTCAGTCCCTTCACGTTTTTCCGCGCTTCTGGCAATTTCCTTGTTTTTTGTCTGAATTCTCATTGGTTCCTTGTGATAGCTTTCTTGTCTCTGATTTGACGTGGTGATGTTTTCTGTGATGGTTTCATAACACGTTAGAGAAAAGCACTCTGATGAAATTTTTTTTACCTTTTGGTCACCTGCGAGTCAGCGATGGGTTCGTAATGCTGCACGAAAAGGGTGCATCCGGCGTGTTGTTCTCTCTGAATAAAGGTGTTCTCCTTATTTTAAGCAGAAGAGGAAAAATAAATTGTCAAACTGATAGAGCAATCTGTTCAATTTTTAAGGATTTTAAGCGATTTTAGGCACCAATAAGAGATACTACAGGCGGTAAATTTTACCGGTTACCGCCCTAAAGGAGAACACTATATCCTGAAAAACTGCTTGTTTTAATTAACACTAATGTTTTTCGAATCTTTTTTTTCCAGTTGTTGGTAAACTTGTTCGCAGAGGTTATCAATCGCACTTGGCCGACTTTCTACTAAGAATCAACTTTAACAACTTCTACAATGTGGAATGAATTCATTACCACTGGACCTCGACGTCACAAACAATTATATTCTTATGACTTGTGGTATTAGGGCCGTAGCTTGCATGCGGCAAGACGAGGCGATTTTGGCTTTATTTTTATTTTTTTTTTGAAGAAACGTTTAATTGGATTGGTTAAAAGAGCATTTCTGAGCCTCTAGATTTCAAAATTTTCTCGGGGGGGGGGGGGGGGGCTTGCCCCAGACTCCCCCAACGGCTTGCGCCTTCGGCGCTCCAAGCTTGCCTCGTCTTGTTCTGAAGTCTGGCTACGGCCCTGGTTATTTATTATGTAGTGCTTTGAGATACGAAATTTACAAACACATAAAACAGGGCTGTATTTGCAGGGCTAGTATCTCAACTTCGCAAAGATATGGTAGACGACTCTCAGACTACTAACAACTGGCGGCTTGAAGCAGTGTTATTTTTATGAATGAAAGAGAAAGAAATATTTTTAGGAAGTGCACCTTTGATTTTTGTCTCAACTTTTGTCATCTAACGCTATTTTCGCCTCACTCCCTCGCCTCACTCCCTCCCTTCAACCTATCTACTCACCGAACCGAACCGGTACGAGTTTATTTCAGTCTTCCCACTTGTTTGAAACTAGGTGTTTCTGAAGGTCGTCTCGATGGTATCTCTTTTGAGCTTAGTTTCTCAGATTTGTTTGTTTTGTTTTCTAAATTATTCTTCAAAGTTACGTCGGGAAAATAAAGAGATCCGATCGGGCGGACTGTGGTTTTCATATAAGTACATAGCTGTCTCGAAATACACAAGAAATGAACGAAATCTGTTCCACGAGCGAAATCGACCGGACCGCTCTTGCGAAGAAAGGCGAGCGCTTTCAGGAAAGTTCACAGTAAAGTTTCCGTGAAAAGTCTTCGTGACAGGTTTTGCTCGTGTTTTTACCACACAAATTTTAATTGGAAAGTGGCGCACCTAACCCACACGTCTTGCATGACGTTTAAAACGAATATGGAAACAAGCTCTTAGCCTAAAATGACACCGAGCAACCTGTAGGTAGTAGCACAAATTTGTACTGACATGATGTCGGGTGAAATTTGGTGTTAAAACCGAGTAAATTTATCAAAGACCAAATATTTCACAAGCCCGTTGCAAATTGCGAGTGCAATTTGTAGTCTTTTGAAAAAAAAGTGCCCTTTTACAAAAATTGCACTAGAAATCATGTTGTTGCTTAGTAATAAAATACATGAAAAAGGCATCTCTCAAAGGCAAGGCAAACGAAATTTTGACACCATGCACGCTATTTATAATTTGTATTCATGTTCCAGCTTTACACCTGTGTTACATGACAAATGCACTCAGTTTCAGCCAATCAGAAGGGCGTAAATTTTTCGTGTATATTTTTCGTATAGGTAACAACATGATTTCGAGTGCAATTTGGTGTTAATAAGCACAAGTAAATCTTTCAAAGACAATAAAATTGCATTCGTGTTACAACTTTGCACTCGTTTTACATGAAAAATGGACTCGTTTTCAGCCAATCATACGCGCGTAATTTTTTCATGTATATTATTATACGCAGATAGAGAGTGAAATTTCGGATCAAGTTACGGACGAATACACACCGACCCGGCAAATAGTAACAGGAAAGGCAAATGAGAGGTTTGTAAGCATGCTAAGCGCCAAAAGTAGAGAAAGCACTCGATTACGTCTCGTGTTCCCCCCTACATTTGTTTTGTGCTCCAGCTGCTTGCTGCTGCTTTACAACAAAACAAAGCTTCTTTATTTCTTAACGTCACTCATTTGATATTAAAAGGGGGCGACTCACGCTTGAAATTATTGTCATTTGCAATATTTGTTTTTCTCGGCCAAATAGAGGCTAATTTTCACCATTTCACATCATATCTACACTCTGCTGTAGTTTTAAGAAATGAAATACATCAGATAATGAGGTAAAAAATATTTCGCTTCAGTTTTCAATTTCTGATTGGTCCATTCTTTTTTGAAACCAATGACTGGCGTCAAATTCTGTGCAGAAGGCGTCTGACAGAACATTCTAGGATGATAAATTTTTGCAGCCTTGAATGCGACTTAACTAAACATTATCTATTGTCCGAAGTAAATTTTAAGAGCTGATGGGAGCGAGAAGGTTTTATAAAACCCTTATATAAACAATTATTTTTGCCTAGAACGGTTATGCTTGAAATTGTGATTTTGGATCTTCGGCTGGTTCCTCTCCATCCTCGCGATAGTTGTAAATAAACGCATTGCCGTGGTGAAACCTTTGAAATACTTGACTTTTATGAAGCGCCGCCCAGTCATTCAAATGGTTTTTACATCTTAGGGAATTCCTTTTCTTTTCGCTTTTACTTTTCTTTAATGTCAGTTAGACTTAATGCACTCGAGCATGCGATGACCATCGTCGGCTATTTGTGTTTGCTCTTCGAGATAATCTTGTGCCTAATGCTAATCTTTTTTCTTACATCCATATTTCTTGTTCAATCTGAACTCTAGGGATCGCTCTGTAGCCAGGCAATTTAATTTTTATCATCGGATCCTTAAAGTTCAAACTCAGAACAAATCAGCTGTAAAATGGGTGGTTTTGGTAACGTGTGTGTTTCTATTGTGTTACGGAATATTCTTGCGTTGTAGTTTATTATTTTTAGCTGGTCATAAATGTAGTAACGATTTTTATTGCAAAATAACTCAACAAGTTATTAACTCCGGCCTATACCGTAAAGTTTATGCTTTCTTCAAAAGAGATATAAAGCAAGAATGCGGAAGGCTTCTCTTCAAAAGGCGTCGTTATTTAACAACAGAGTAGTTCCGACGCAAGAAAAACATTAGCTGATGCATATACTTAAAACTTTCCTAAATCCTGAGGACTTCCGGTTCAGAATCTATTCGTGACATATTGATTCTTATCTAAACTGCTTTTCAGTTAAAAAGCTTCCGATGAAACAAAGATAAGTCACCTGTTTAAGAGAAGTAGTGTCGATATTACATATGTCTAAAATATTTAAGACCACATATTGTTTATTTTGAGGCCGTAGTTTTCTGGAGAAAATGTTTTTCTCAAATTAATCATTTAGGCTGGCATGTATTTTAGTCCTAGAAACACGTTTTTCTTATAACTATGAGCTTGTGTTGTATATTTTAAAGACATAGAGTAAAAAAAATATCATTTTCTCCTCAATTTTGCTGTGTTTTTCAGTGTATGTTCTCTTCAATGTTTTAGAGTATTAAGCTCTTGTTGTTGAATTACATGATAACTTTGAAACGATAAATGCTGGAAAAAAATTCCTGAATTGCCTGACTTTTCGTCAACGACAGTCGATTTGCATAAGTGCAACTTCCTCATGAGCTGTGTTTAATTTAGCGGGGAACTGATCATCACCTTAAATAGTCAATACCGATATAAGATTCATTGATATATATACTTATAATTTCCCCGTTTTCATTCGGGAAATTTTTTCACATTTGGTAGCGTAGGTAACAATGATATAACATTTCCAACACTTTTTTACTACATGAGAACTTATCTTAGAGATGCTCGTTAAGGAAGATCTTCGTGCGACTTAAAATGAAATACTTGACAAGTATTCAAGTCATGTAATCCATCGGTCGTATGTCAAGAGAGATTGTCAAAGGCAAACGCCTTCAGGAAATTTTATAATATTACGTATTCTCGATAAGTCTTTGTGAAATGCTTTTAATTTCTGCTTGTGTGTTTAGCAAACAATTTTTTAAAGAAAAGTGACTCACGTAACCCACAAGTCTTGCACACGATGACCTTTAAAACGAGTATGAAAACGATTTATTTGGTTGCAACTGACGCAAAGAAAGCTGTAGATAAATACATCTTATTAGACTTTTTGGTGTGTAGTATCGCTGGGTATTTTTGCGAGTTGTGCCGTATTTTGACGAGCCCGTCTGGCGAGTAAAAATACAAACAACGCCGCTTCCGAAATGCTTTACAACAGAACAGTGTTTCGAGGCTTCTTTATTTGTTAAAAACGTCTTTTACTTGATAATAAAAGGGGGCGATTTACGCTTACACTGACCGATCGATAATTTTGAAATTATTGTTATTTGAAATATTTGTTGTTGGCTAAGTTTCGTTAATTCGCATCTTATTTGCACTATTATGCTGTACTGATAGTCTAAAAAAAGGACTGCCGTAAATTTTATTTTAATTAAAACACATTAGAAGATGAAGTCAAAAGAAGTTCCGCGTTTGTAATCAATTTCTGATTGCAATTGGTTCCTTCTTCTTGAAAACTAATAAACAGACGTCGAACTCCGCGCACGAAGCGTCTGACAAGAACGTCGTTGAGTGATGGATGTTTGCAGCCTTGAATATGACTTAATTAAACAGCATATATTGCCATATTAACTTGTACGTAGGTTGGATGGGGCCAGATGGTTGATTAAAAACTCTATATAAACACAATTACATTTTTCATCCTTAAAACCTTTCAAAACACTCTTGGCTTGACCGAAGAAAGAAATTGAAAAGTCCTAGACAGCCATTTGGAAGAAATTCAATGGAAACGTGGTTTTGGGTTCTCAGCTGGTTCCTCAGTATTCTCACGATGGTTGTAAATGGATTTGTCATCTTCCTCGTCTGCAGTAAACGTCAGCTTCGCACCAAAACCAACACATTCATCGTGTCTTTAGCAGTGGCTGATTTTGGTGTCGGGATGCTTGCTGTTCCTTCAAGCTTTTTCTGCAGCCTTGCAACCGAATGCGCTCCACCCTCAAGAGAGGAATTAATTGTGAGATTTGTAAGGGCGGTCATTGTTTACACCTCTGGAACAAACTTGGTTGGATTAGTACTGGATCGTTATGTTGCTGTTGTGAAACCTTTGAAATACTTGACTTTTATGAAGCGCCGTCGAGTCATTCAAATGGTTGTAACATCTTGGGGAATTCCTCTTCTTTTCACTCTTGGTGCAATCTACCGTGACTGGAATATATGGGGCTACTTGTATTTGCTTTTCGAGATAATCTTGTGCGTAATTCTAATCTTTTTTCTTGCATCCATGTTTCTTGTTGTTTACTCTAGAGATCGCACTTTAGCTAAGCAACTGCGGTTTAATCATGTAGTCACTAGAGCTAAAACTCAGAACACGTCAGCAGTAAAATGGGTAGCTTTGATAACGTGTGTGTTTCTATCGTGTTACGGAATAATGATGCATTGTAGTTTTTTAGTTTTAACCGGTCAATCATGTAACGATTATTCTTTCAAAATACCTCTACAAGTTATTAACTCTGGAATAAACCCTATAGCTTATGCTTTCTTCAAAAGAGATATACAACAAGAATGCAAAAGGCTTCTCTTTGAAAGGCGTCAGTTAATAAACAACAGAATAGTTCCGAAGTAAGAAAAAAATTAGTTGATGCCTATACTTAAAACTCTCCTAGATCCCGAGGACTTCCGCTTCAGAATCTATTCGTGACATATCAATTCTTATCTAAATTGTTATTCAGTTAAAAAGCTTCCGATGAAACAAAGATAAGTTACCTGTTTAAGAGAAATAAGGATGATGCTACTAATGTCTCCAATATTCAAGACCACGTATTAATTATTTTGAGGCCGTACTTTACTGGAGAATATGTTTTTCTTAAATTAATCATTTCAGCTAGCGTGTATTTTAGTCTTACAAACATCTGATTCTTATAACTATGAGCTTGCGTTGTATATTTTAATGATATCGAATAAAAAAAATATCATTTTCCTCCTCAATTTTTCTGTGTTTTTACAACAGTCCGCCAGTCCACTTTAGGGACTTTAAACAAACCACGACGGTGACGGCAACGAGGATATGGAAAAACAAAAGATCTAATTGGCACAAAAATAGTTCAGCACGTGCATTTTAAAGCTTTGTACTTTCTTAGCCGTCCTCTGCAAAACAACAACGTGAAATCTCCACAATTTGCATCGTCTGCGAACCGAAACCGCGACGGCAAATTATTTTAATTTCCATTTGGAACTCAGCGCTTCTTTAATACGTTATGCTGATGTTGAGGTGTGGCGCCGTAGGAGACGGTAAACAAATGCAGCCATTCTCGAAATTCTAATTATAGGCAGAAATCCATTTTTTAATTGAAGTCTTCCTTAAAGTTACCCACCTGACTGCGTAAGGTCCCTTGTATGTTCTCTTCAACGTTTTAGAGTATTAAGCTCTTGTTGATGAATTATATAATAACTTTGAAACGATAAATGATGGAAAACAAGAGCTTAATTGCCTGACTTTTCGTCAACGACAGTCGATTTGCATACGTGCAACTTCCCCATGAGCTGTATTTAATTTAGCGGGGAATTGACCATCACCTTACATAGTTCATACCGATATAAGAGTTTATTATCTTCAATTGATAATCAATTATGTTACGATTTTCGTTACAAATACCTCTAAAAATTATTAACTTTGGAATAAACCCTATAGCTTATGCTTGCAAAAGGCTTCTCTTAAGAAGGCGTACATTATTTAACCACAGAATAATTTCGATGAAAGAAAAAAATTAGCTGATGCATATTCTTAAAACTATCCTAGATCCCGAAGACTTCCGGTTCAGAATCTATCCGTGACATATTATTTATTATTATATGAAAAAAAGATAAGTCACCTGTTTAAGAGAAGTACTGTTGATAATACATATGTCTCTAGTATTTCAGATCACATATTGATTATTTTACAGGCTGTACTTTACTGAAGAAGATGTTTTTCTTAAATTAATCATTTAAGCTGGCATGTATTTAAGTCTTAGAAACATCTGGTTGTTATAACTATGAGCCTGCGTTGCATATTTTAATGATATAGAGTAAAAAATATCATTTTCCTCCTCAATTTTGCTGTGTTTTTACAACATTCCGCTATATGTTCATTTGAATGTTTTAGAGCATTATGTTCTTGTCGAAGAAGTATATTCTATAATGCATCGACACAAACACACTTTTGTCATGTTCCTTTGAAAATGGTATCAAAATATTATCAAATTGTTTTTAACGTTTTGAGGTTATTTTTTTCTCATGACATAAACGGTTACCATATTAGCGCTACAACCCCGATTTTGCCTTTATTTGCTCGGTAGCCCCCTATTATATATAAAATTGCCGCCGTAAGATTTAGAAGAGTCGGGGAGAAGTTTGCCTTGGGCCTGGTAATGAGGTTACCAGTGCCAGGCCCCTTTCAGACTTCTGGCTGGCTCGCGTTGCTTAAGGCCTTTTACTTCTCGGCGGGCAAAGAAAAGCCCGCGCCGAAGTAATAATAATGATGGCGTGCTCGCATAACTTTCTCCATTTAAGTGTTAGATATCCAGAGGTTGTTCGTCTTTTCACGGCAATTCTTTTTTTTTTTTTTTTTTTTTTAGGAAAGAGATTGCATAGTTTAGAATGTTCACCGCAATTCTTGATTTTCTTTATCCAGGAAAAAAGCCTGGACGACTTACACAACCAACACACGGAGTACCTCCGAAAATAAATTTTCTGTTCTCTGCTCAGTCGAAAGGCAGCCGCTGTAATGACCAACATAAGTGACCTAGGCACACTTATACTCAAACTGCGTGCGCAGCTGTTGGTGTTCCCATGGCAACATGACCCTAGTACAAGGCACGTGACTAATCCTGCGCATGACATCATGCGTAATACTCATAACGTGTTCAAAGAATACTCTACCTTTCTCTTCACAGGTGAGATGTTTGGCGAAATGACATTGCTGGCTTGCCCGCAGACTTCCCCAACGGCTTGCGCCTTCGGCGCTCCAAACTTGCCTCGTCTTGTTCTGAAGTCTGGCTACGGCCCTGGTTGTTTATTATGTAGTGCTTTGAGATACGAAATTTACAAACACATAAAACAGGGCTGTATTTGCAGGGCTAGTATCTCAACTTCGCAAAGATATGGTAGACGACTCTCAGACTATTAACAACTGGCGGCTTGAAGCAGTGTTATTTTTATGAATGAAAGAGAAAGAAATATTTTTAGGAAAAGACATGGAGTCAGAGATGATCATGTGCACCATTGATTTTTGTCTCAAGTTTTGTCATCTAACGCTATTTTCGCCTCACTCCCTCGCCTCACTCCCTCGCCTCACTCCCTCGCCTCACTCCCTCGCCTCACTCCCTCGCCTCACTCCCTCCCCTCAACCTATCTACTCATCGAACCGAACCAGTACGGGTTTATTTCAGTCTTCCCACTTGTTTGAAACTAGGTGTTTCTGAAGGTCGTCTCGATGGTATCTCTTTTGAGCTTAGTTTCTCAGATTTGTTTGCTTTGTTTTCTAAATTATTCTTCAAAGTTACGTCGGGAAAATAAAGAGATGCGATCCGTGCCTAAGTAAATTTTAAGAGCTGATGGGAGCGAGAACGTTTTTCTAAAACCCTTATATAAACAATTATTTTTGCCTAAAACGTTTTCGCTTAAAATTTTCTTAAACAAGAAATTCAATGAAATTGTGATTTTGGATCTTCGGCTGCTTCCTCTGCATCCTCACGATAGTTATAAATAAACGCATTGCCGTGGTGAAACCTTTGAAATACTTTTTATGAAGCGCCGCCCAGTCATTCAAATGGTTTTTACATCTTAGGGGATTCCTTTTCTTTTCACTCTTACTTTTTCTTTATTGTCAATTAGACTCAGTGCATTCGAGCATACGATGACCATCGTCGGCTATTTGTGTTTGCTCTTCGAGATAACGATCTTGTGCCTAATGCTAATCTTTTTTCTTACATCCATATTTCTTGTTCAATCTGAACTCTAGGGATCGCACTGTAGCCAGGCAATTTAATTTTTATCATCGGGTCGTTAAAGTTCAAACTCAGAACAAATCAGCTGTAAAATGGATGGTTTTTTATAACGCGTGTGTTTCTATTGTGTTACGGAATATTCTTGTGTTATAGTTTATTTCTAGCTGGTCATAAATGTAGTAACGATTTTTATTGCAAAATAACTCAACAAGTTATTAACTCCGGCCTAAACTGTTAAGTTTATGCTTTCTTCAAAAGAGATATAAAGCAAGAATACGGAAGGCTTCTCTTCAAAAAGCGTCGCTATTTAACAGCAGAGTGATTCCGACGCAAGAAAAACATTAGCTGATGCATATACTTAAAACTTTCCTAGATCCCGAGGACTTCCGGTTCAGAATCTATCCGTGACATATTGATTCTTATCTAAACTGCTGTTCAGTTAAAAAGCTTCTGATGAAACAAAGCTAAGTCACCTGTTTAAGAGAAGTAGTGTTGATATTACATACGTCTCTATTATTTAAGACCACATATAGATTATTTTGAGGCCGTACTTTACTGGAGAAAATATTGTTCTTAAATTAATCATTTAAGCTGGCATGTATTTTAGTCTTAGAAACATCTGGTTCTTATTATTATGAGCTTGCGTTGTATATTTTACTGATGTAGAGTAAAAAAATCATCATTTTTCTTCTTAATTTTGCTGTGTTTTTTACTGTATGTTCTCTTCGATGTTTTAGAGTTTTAAGCTCTTGTTGATGAATTACATGATATTTTTGAAACGACAAATGCTGGAAAAAAGTACTGAATTGCCTGACTTTTCGTTAACGACGGTCGATTTGCATACGTGCAACTTCCCCACGAGCTCTTTTTCATTTCATCACCTTAAATAGTCAATACTGATATAGGATTCATTGATATAAATACTTTTAATTTCCCCGTTTTCATTTGGACATTTTTTCACATTCGGCAGCGTAGGTAGCAATGGTATAACATTTCCAACACTTTTTTATTCCATGAAAACTTATCTTGGAGACGCTCGTTAAGGAAGATCTTCGTTCGACGAAAAATGAAATACTTGACAAGTATTCAAGTCATGTCATGTCAAGAGAGATTGTCAAAGGCAAACGCCTTCAGGAAATTTTATAATATTGCGTTTTCTTGATAGGTCTTTGTGAGATGCTTTTAATTTCTGCTAGTGTGTTTAGCAAACAATTTTTCAAAGAAAAGTGACGCACTTGACCCACAAGTCTTGCACATGATGACCTTTAAAACGAGCATGAAAACGAGTTATTTGGTTGCAACTGATACAGAACAAGCTGTGGATAAATACATTTTATTAGACGTTTTGGAGTGTGGTATCGGTGAGCATTTTTGCGAGTTGTGCCGTATTTTGACGAGCCCGTATGGCGAGTAAAAATACAAACAACGCCGCTTCCGAAATGCTTTACAACAGAACAGTGCTTCGAGGCTTCTTCATTTGTTAAAAACGTATTTAACTTGATAATAAAAGGGGGCAAATTACGCTTAACACTGACCGATTTATAATTTTAAAATTATTGTTATTTGAAATTATGGTTATTTGACATATTTCTTGTTGGCTAAGTTTCGTTAATTCGCATCTTATTTGCACTATCATGCTGTACTGATAGTCTTAAAAAAGGACTGCCGTAATTTTCTTTGAATTAAAACACATTAGAAGATGAAGTCAAAAAAGGTTCCGCGTTTGTTATCAATTTCTGATTGCAATTGGTTTATTCTTCTTGAAAACCAAGAAACAGACGTCAAACTCCGAGCACGAAGCGTGTGACAAGAACGTCATTAAGTAATGGATGTTTGCAGTCTTAAATATGACATAGTTAAACAGCATATATTGCCCTAATTAACTTTTGCATAGGTTGATGGGGTCAGATGGTTTCATCCTTAAAACCTTTCAAAACACTCTTGGCTTGACCGAAGAAAGCAATTGAAAAGTTGTAGACAGCCATTAAGAAGAAATTCTATGGAAACGTGGTTTTGGGTTGTCGGCTGGTTCCTCAGCATTCTCACGATGTTTGTAAATGGATTTGTCATCTTCCTCGTCTGCAGTAAACGTCACCTTCGCACCAAAACCAACGCATTTGTCGTGTCTTTAGCAGTGGCTGATTTTGGTGTTGGGATGATTGCTGTTCCTTCACTTTTTTTCTGCAGCCTTGCAACCCAATGCACTCCAGAGAGATCAGTTGTGATATTTTTAAAGGTGTTCATTATTTACACCTCTGGAACAAACTTGGTCAGTGTAGTGTATTGCGTTACCTAAGCGTTACTATAGTCACGCTATATCCTGTAAGACACGATCGGTACATGATTGTAAAAGTACATTCCTATGTAAAAGTAGTATTACTGATTCCTAGTACTGTATTGTGAATATAGCTTGTTGATTCTTTAATAAAATTCAGTTGAGCAATAGCAATGAAAGGAGTAACTTGACTGAGTCTAGACGACACAACAGTCAGTTTAGTACTGGAACGTTATGTTGCTGTTGTGAAACCTTTCAAATACTTGACTTTTATGAAGCGCCACTCTTACTATGATGTCGATTACACTTAGTGCAATCGATCGTGGCAGGACTATAGGCGGCTACTTATCTTTGCTTTTCGATGTAATCTTGTGCGTATATCTAATCTTTTTTCTTGCATCCATGTTTTTCGTTATTCACTCTAGAGATCGCACGTTAGCTAAGAAATTGCAGTTTAATCATGTGGTCGCTAGAGCTAAAACTCAGAAAAAGGCGTCAGTAGTAAAATGGGTGGCTTTGATAACGTGTGTGTTTCTATCGTGTTACGGAATAATGATGCGTTGTAGTTTGTTATTTTTAACTGGTCAATCATGTAACCATTATTCTTTCAAAATAACGCTACAAGTTATTAACTCTGGAATAAACCCTATAGCTTATGCTTTCTTCAAAAGAGATATACAACAAGAATGCAAAAGGCTTCTCTTTGAAAGGCGTCAGTTAATAAACAACAGAATAGTTCCGACGCAAGGAAAAAAATAGTTGATGCATATACTTAAAACTCTCCTAGATCCCGAGGACTTCCGCTTCAGAATCTATTCGTGACATATCAATTTTTATCTAAATTGTTATTCAGTTAAAAAGCTTCCGATGAAACAAAGATAAGTTACCTGTTTAAGAGAAATAAGGATGATGCTACTTATGTCTCCAATATTCAAGACCACATATTAATTATTTTGAGGCCGTACTTTACTGGAGAAAATGTTTTTCTTAAATTCATCATTTCAGCTAGCGTGTATTTTAGTCTTACAAACATCTGATTCTTATAACTTTGAGCTTGCGTTGTATATTTTAATGATATCGAATAAAAAAAATATCATTTTCCTCCTTAATTTTTCTGTGTTTTTACAACAGTCCGCCAGTCCACTGGAGGGACTTTAGACAAACCACGACGGTGACGGCAACGAGGATATGGAAAAACAAAAGATCTAATTGGCACAAAAATAGTTCAGCACGTGCGTTTTAAAGCTTTGTACTTTCTTAGCCGTCCTCTGCAAAACAACAACGTGAAATCACCACAATTTGCATCATCTGCGAACCGAAACCGCGACGGCAAATTATTTTAATTTCCATTTGGAACTCAGCGCTTCTTTAATACGTTATGCTGATGTTGAGATGTGGCGCCGTAGGAGACGGTAACAAATGCAGCCATTCTCGAAATTCTAATTATAGGCAGAAATCTATTTTTTAATTGAAGTCTTCCTTGAAGTTACCCACCTGACTGCGTAAGGTCCCTTGTATGTTCTCTTCAACGTTTTAGAGTATTAAGCTCTTGTTGATGAATTATATAATAACTTTGAAACGATAAATGCTGGAAAACAAGAGCTGAATTGCCTGACTTTTCGTCAACGACAGTCGATTTGCATATGTGCAACTTCCCCATGAGCTGTATTTAATTTAGCGGGGAATTGACCATCACCTTAAATAGTTCATACCGATATAAGAGTTTATTATTTTCAATTGATAATCAATTATGTTACGATTTTCGTTACAAATACCTCTAAAAATTATTAACTTTGGAATAAACCCTATAGCTTATGCTTTATTCAAAAGAGATATAAAGCAAGAATGCAAAAGGCTTCTCTTAAGAAGGTGTACATTATTTAACCACAGAATAATTTCGATGAAAGAAAAACATTAGCTGATGCATATTCTTAAAACTATCCTAGATCCCGAAGACTTCCGGTTCAGAATCTATCCGTGACATATTATTTATTATTATATGAACAAAAGATAAGTCACCTGTTTAAGAGAAGTACTGTTGATAATACATATGTCTCTAGTATTTCAGATCACATATTGATTATTTTACAGGCTGTACTTTACTGAAGAAGATGTTTTTCTTAAATTAATCATTTAAGCTGGCATGTATTTTAGTCTTAGAAACATCTGGTTGTTATAACTATGAGCCTGCGTTTCATATTTTAATGATATAGAGTAAAAAATATCATTTTCCTCCTCAATTTTGCTGTGTTTTTACAACATTCCGCTATATGTTCATTTCAATGTTTTAGAGCATTATGTTCTTGTCGAAGAAGTACATCAATAATAAATTTGAAACAATAAATCCTGAAAAACAAGAGCTGAATTGAATGACTTTTCGTAAACGACGCTCGATTGGAATACGTGCAACTTCTCCATGAGCTGTCACGGTTTAATTTAACGGGGAATTGCATGTAAAGCCCATATTAGATTCATTGATATAAACACTTTTAATTTCCCGTTTTCATTTGAAAATTTTTCACGCTTAACACTGACCGATTGATAATTGTGAATTATTGTTATTTTAAATATTTGTTGTTGGCTAAATTTCGTTTATTCGCGTATTTGAACTATCATGCTGCACTGATATTCTTAAAATAGGACTGCCGTAATTATCCTTTGAATTAAAACATATCAGAAGATGAAGTCAAAAATGTTCCGTGTTCGTCATCAATTTTTTGATTGGTTCATTCTTCTTGAAAACCAAAGCGTCTGACGAAAAACCTTAAACGTGATGGATATTTACATCCTTAAATGACGTAAGTATGATTTAAGTAAACAATATATAGTAGCTCAATTAACTTTTACGTAGGTTGGATGGGGCCAAATAGTTGATTGAAATATTTGACTTTTATGAAGCGCCGTCGAGTCATTCAAATGGTTCTAACATCTTGGGGAATTCCTTCTCTTTTCACTCTTACTTTAGTTTCGTTGATTAAACTTAGTGCAATCGATCTTGCCAGGACTTTCAGCGGCGACTTGGGTTTGCTTTTTGAGATAATCTTGTGCGTAATTCTTATCTTTCTTCTTGCATCCATGTTTCTTGTTGTTTACAATCTGAACTCTAGAGATCGAACTTTAGCTAAGCAATTGCGGTTTAATCAACTGGTCGCAAGAGTTAAAACTCAGAACACTTCAGCAGTAAAATGGGTGGCTTTGATAACGTTTGTGTTTCTATCGTGTTATTTAATAATGATGTAGTTTGTAGTTTGTTACTTTTAACTGATAATCAATCATGTAATGATTCTTATTTCAAAATATCTCTACGAGTTATTAACTCTGGAATAAACCCTATAGCTTATGCTTTCTTCAAAAGAGATATAAAACGAGAATTTAAAACGCTTCTCTGCAGAAGGCGTCAGTTAATAAACAACAGAATAGCTGCGATATGCAAGAACAACAGAGTAGTTAAGGACAGCCATTAAAAAGAAATTCAATGGAGATGTGGTTTTGGGTTCTCGGCTGGTTCTTCTGCATCATCACGATGATTGTAAATGGATTTGTCATCTTCCTTGTCTGCAGTCAACGTCAGCTTCGCCTTCGTCATTTGTCGTTTCTTAAGCGGTGGCTGATTTTGGTGTTGGGATGATCGCTGTTCCTCCTCGCTTTTTCTGCAACCTTACAACCGAATGCACTCCACGCTTTGAAACCTTTGACTTTAATTTGCAGCAAAATTTACTTTGGAGTAATGTTTTTTCTTTAAAACATTAAAGCTGACTTGTATTTTGATGTAAGAAGCATCTAGTTCTTAAAATTATGAGCTTACCTTGCATAATAAAATAAAAAAGTGAAAACAACTGAGGTGTCCGGTTCTCTAACAGATCGCTTGATCCACGCGTAGTTTTATCCGACGATACCATACAGAATATGGTTAGAATGGCTAGACTTCATTTACAAGCTTGATAATTTAGAGCTCGAGCGTGTGTCCACGGAGAAAGACGTTGGAGTTAACATCACCAACTCCCTCACCTGGAACACACATATCCATGCCATTACTGCTAAGGCCAACAAGTTACTTGGACTTTTAAAACGCACGTGCCCACTATTAAACGATGTCTCTGCTAGACGCTCACTTTATCTTGCACTTGTGAAGTCTCAGTTATCCTACGCGACCCAAGTCTGGTTCCCGGACAAGATTTCATTAAAAACTCAAATTGAAAGGGTTCAAAGGAGGGCCACAAGGTGGATCCTCAAACAACGTGTAGGCGCACAGGCGGCCCAAGCTTTAGCTGTGAGATGATCATCTTGCGCAATAACAGTCATGGCGGAATCATAAGAGTTTGTATGGGAATATTTACGGCCGCCCTAAGGAATAAAATAATACGTCAAATTCTCAAAAAAAATACCTCACCTTACTTCTACAGCGTAACGCTTGTTATCTGACCGCTTACTTTGATGAAAAGGACGCATTTTAGCGAGTTGTCCATTTCGAGGTTTTCAACGTTCATAAGAAAAGCCCAAGGCTGAACACTCCATTTCCGAACGCCTGATCCGAGAAGCAAAAAATCCAAGCTCAGAATGACCGGGCGACCACAAAGCCAACGCAGAATCCAAGCAAATATACTGTAGTTTCATTTCAATTCACTAAAAACTCAATCTTCCCCGCGCAACCGAAACTAAGCCGCAGTTTGCTTCAAAAATTTCCAGTTTAGAGGTCTCTAACAGCCCGCGGCCACATCAACCTTGACACACGACCGTTGAAAACCAGCTTGGTAACCCTACCTCCTTTTCAAACTGAGCCTCGCCGGGGACCATACCGTCAGTTATCGTCAATAAATTGTTTTAAAACCACGGGTCCCCTCAAAAATAGATCAAGAGGCTATTGATTCGATCGGCCAATCGAATTCGCCTCCGGAAATGTTTACAAATTCAAAATAATTTACAGGCATAGTTGCAAACCGCACAGCTGATCTCGTAAATCTCGATAATTTCCTTTCAATTTCAAAAGAAAGAAATGTCGTCGGTAAAAAAAAGTCTCGTAAAGTGACGTAATCAATTCGAACTCGTATCTGAAATGGAAATCGTGGTAAGTATTGTTGCTGGATATCCATGCGGACGAAACGAAATAACAGTTGTCTTGTTGGCAAAATTAAACTAAGTATGTCCAGATAGAACTATATTGAATACTGGAATAAATCCTTCCAAGGTTTTCCTCTGACTCCGAAAATAATCACAGATTTGTAAACATTTCCGGAAGCAAATTCGACTGGTCGATCGAATCAATAGCCTCTTGATCGATTTCTTTTGAGGGGACCCGTGGTTTTAAAACAATTTATTGACGATAACTGACGGTATGGTCCCCGGCGAGGCTCAGTTGAAAAGGAGGTAGGGTTACCAAGCTGGTTTTCAACGGTCGTGTGTCAAGGTTGATGTGGCCGCGGGCTGTTAGAAACCTCTAAACTGGAAATTTTTGAAGCAAACTGCGGCTTAGTGTCGGTTGCGCGGGGAAGATTGAGTTTTTAGTGAATTGAAATGAAACTAAAGTATATTTGCTTGGATTCTGCGTTGGATTTGTGATCGCCCGGTCATTTTGAGCTTGGATTTTTCGCTTCTCGGCTCAGGTGTTCGGAAATGGAGTGTTCAGCCTTGGGCTTTTCTTATGAACGTTGAAAACCTCGAAATGAACAACTCGCTAAAATGGGCTCTTTTCATCAAAGTAAGCGGTCAAATAACAAATGATACACTGTGGAAGTAAGGTGAGGTATTTTTTTTTTGAGAATTTGACGTATTTTGTTTATTCCTGAGGGCGGTCGTAAATATGCCCATACAAACTCTTATAATTCCGCCATGACTGTTATTGCGCAAGATGATCATGTCACAGCTGGAGCTTGGGCCGCCTATGGTAGGCGTGATGTCATACAGAGACAGACTTTTAACTTTGAAACTTCTTCCTCTGACATTTGATCGCGAACTCAAAGATCTTGTTTTTTTTTACAAATGTCGGAATGGTTTTACTGATCTTAATGTTTACGATTTTGTTTCTCCTGTTTCTCACGGCCGAACCAGACTAAGTAATTCTTATAACCTTAAAACTCCTGTATGTAAAACTAGCACTTTTCAGGCCTCTTACTTTAATCGTATTGTTAAAATCTGGAACTATATCTGTAAATTTTCACCCCCTACTAGTTTTTCAACTACTGCTTCCTTCCGCAACTTTGTTACTGAGCACATGTTTCACCTTTTGCACAATCACTTTGACATATCCTATACCTGTACCTGGTCAATTGTACGATCCTGCCCCTGCCATTCCTAGTTTTTTTTAGCGTCTTTTAAATTTGGCGTCTTTTGGTTGATCGTATTTTAATTATCATTTGTACCATGGAAGGTGCCTCGCATGGGTCCTCGCGTCCCGTTCGCACCTTCCCTTTTGACCTTATCACTTTAAATCTCTTTGCACATATATTTCATTTTTTTCTTGGCTGTTTAATTTGCTGTATGTAACATGTGTAATGGTCGATAAAGCTGTTAAAAAAAATAAATAAATAAAAAAATTAAAAAAAATCTTAACGTTAGCCATCTGTATCGTCCAAGCTCCTTTCCCTCCCCCCACAGGGGGATAAAGGACGACCAGTCTCTTAGAGCCAATTTTTGTTTTGAAGAAGTCAAGAGAGTAAGTCAACAGTTGATATTCTCTTGAGAGGTGGAAATGCGTACGGGTCGTCGGCTGGTTCCACGAAAAAATTTTTCTTTCTCCTTTCCCTTTCTTTTCTTTGATAATGTTTTCCAACCTTAAATCCAGCTTATTTATGGCTGTTTTTGCGAGCTCGTACAGAACTCCCCCCTCCGTAGAAGCAGTGACAAAGAAACCAACGAAATTTTCTTTTGTCTCACCATTGATAGCGTACCTGAGGCACAAGGATACCTCTTCGGTTCTACTTATGTCTGAAGTTTCATCCATGATGATTCCAAAGAAACCGCTCTTCCTTACTTCTCTCGTGATTCTCTCAAGCACAAGGTCTGACACTATTGCAAGTAGCTCATTTTGGATGGTGGGTGATGTCCACTGAGCATGCAACTGGAGCTGCGCCTGGAGTTTTGTCTGCAGCCATGGCAAGTCTTTGCATCATAAATGGAGTAATTCGAGAAAGTTTCCTCTGTTTATATCTGACACTTCCCAGATATCGTTTCGACTTTCTTCATGGCCTCTGACAGCAATATTTTGCATAGCAGTGAAAATCAACCACTTGATTATTACTTGTTAATATTTCCTGTTAAATTTGACCTGCTCTTTATGTGCATTGCTTAGTTGCCGCAGAAAACTGCTATTCTTTCTTTCCATTGCTTTGAACTGCAGCCACTTAGTCATGCAACTTACATGATCCTCACTTAGCTGTGTTTTGTTAACTTTGATGGCTTCTTCCAATTCTTGAAAACAAAAGATGCATCCTTTCCAAACTCTATGCAGGCAAAACATACAGAAAAGTCTTTTTCGACATCGTAACTAAGCCATGGATACTTTTTATACCAGTCAGGCTGGAATCGTCTAGTGAAAGACTCACTGCTTAGGGTTAGGGTTATGCTTAGGGTACTTTGAACTTGGTGCCCGGATATTCGGGTAAAACAGGTTGTTTCGGTACTATTGTCGTCAACGTAGGTGATGTGGAGGACTCTGGCTCTAATTCAGCAATCCCTCCGAGATCTGATTGAATGCCTTTATCTATCGGGGTACTGGGCTCGCTAGGTTCCTGGACGTCTCTCATTGACGCATCAGGCTTAAGTGAATCTTGGTCGATTGATTCAGGATCTGGCTGGATATTTGCAACAGATTCGTATGTTGATGAAAAAATACGTTGTTCACCCTCTGGACTACATCCAACAGGCGGTGCCTCCTGTGTCTGACCTGGAGATTCGACTGCTGCACTGCTTTTAGAGAAGAAACCACTTAATTTCAGCTGTGACGATTCTACCACTGGCAGATATTTCACTTTTCGGCCGCTGCGAACAATTCGGGAATGAGCTCCTACATAGTCGGAATCGAATTCTTTCTCGCATTCTTCACATTTCACACGGTAACGATATGATCTTTCACGAGACTTCGACAAACACATACTTCAATCCACCAGTTTCCACGCATATGCACTCGAGAACTGACATTAATCAACATGGCCGTCAACTCATACGCAGTTCCAGTCCCAGCGCGGTCTTGATTATCACTCCCAGTCCCTCGGCAGAACTCAATGTTCTAACTCCGAGTAATAACAGCCATCCCATGAAGTAGTACAGAGATCAGTTAGAAGATTAGGCGAGTTGTGGGATGAAAACAAATAAATCAAGATATTGAATAATAAAATATTTTTTACTGTGTCTTTGCCCGAACGGTACATCGGTTTTGCCTGAGTAATACTTACTCCCAGTCCCTCGGCAGAACTCAATGTTCTAACTCCGAGTAATAACAGCCATCCCTTGGAGTAGTACAGAGATCAGTTAGAAGATTAGGCGAGTTGTGAGATGAAAACAAATAAATCAAGATATTAAATAATAAAATATTTTTTACTGTGTCTTTGCCCGAACGGTACATCAGTTTTGCCCGAATAATACTTATTTTTTTCGGACATGGGGGGCTGCAGCCCCCCTCCTTCAGCCCCCCCGCCCCGTACGCTGATGCACACGTCTTGCATGACGTTTAAAACGAATATGGAAAACGAGCTCTTAGCCTCAAATGACACGGAACAACCTGTAGGTAACAGCACAAATTAGAACTGACATGATTTCGAGTGAAATTGGTGTTAAAAATCGTGTAAATTTATCAAAGACGAAATATTTCACGAGCCCGTAGCAAATTACGAGTGCAATTTGTAGTCTTTGAAAATTTTTCAAGTGCATTTTTACAAGAAATTGCACGAGAAATCACGATGTTACTTAGAAATAATATACATGAAAAAGGTATCTCTCAAAGGCAAGGCCAACGAAATTTTGAAAGCGTGCGCGCTATATGTAATTTGTATTCATGTTTCAGCTTTTCATTCATGTTACATGAGAAATGCATTTGGTTTCAGCCAATCAGAAGCGCGTAAATTTTTCGGGTATATTTTTAATATAGGTAACAACATGATTTCTCGTGCAATTTGGTGTTTGCAAGCACAAGTAAATTTTTCAAAGACAACAAAATTGCATTCGTGTTACAACTTTGCACTTGCATTGCATGAAAAATGGACTTGTTTTCAGCCATTCAGAAGTGCGTAGTTTTTTCAGGTATATTATAACACGACAAATAGCAAAAGGAAAGGCAAATGAGAGGTTTGTAAGCATGCCAAGCTCCAAAAAGAAAAGAAAGCACTCGACCACCTCTCGTGTTTCCCCCTTTGTGCTCCAGCTGCTTGCTGCTGCTTCACAACAAAACAAAGCTTCTTTAATTGTTAACGTCACTCATTTGATATCAAAAGGGGGCGATTCGCGCTTGAAATTATTGTCGTTTGAAATATTTGTTGTTCTCGGCCAAATAGAGGCTAATTTCCACTATTTCACATCTTATCTGCACTCAGCTGTAGTTTTGAGAAATGAATACATTAGATGACGAAGTAGAAAATATTCCGCTTTTGTTTTCAATTTCTGATTGGTCCATCCTTTTTTGGAACCAATGACTGGCGTCAAATTTATGTGCAGAAGGCGTCTGACAAAACATTCTAGAATGATAAATGTTTGCAGCCTTGAATGCGACGTAACTAAACATTATCTATTGTCCTAAGTAAATTTTGAGAGTTTATGGGAGCGAGGTGGTTTTATAAAACCCTTGTATAAATAATTCTTTTTGCCTAAAACGTTTTTGCTTAAAAATTTTCTCAAACAAGAAATTCAATGAAATTGTGGTTTTGGATCTTCGGCTGGTTCCTCTGCATCCTCACGATGGTTTTAAATAGATACATTGCCGTGGTGAAACCTTTGAAATAATTGACTTTTATGAAGCGCTGTGGAGTCATTCAAATGTTTTTTTCATTTTGGAGAATTCCTTCTCTTTTCTCTCTTACTTTTTCTTTATTGTCGATTAGACTCAATTCATACGAAAATGCGATGACCATCGTCGGCTATTTGTATTTGCTTTTCGAGATAAACTTACTTTTTCTTTATTGTCGATTAGACTCAATTCATACGAAAATGCGATGACCATCGTCGGCTATTTGTATTTGCTTTTCGAGATAAACTTGTGCGTAATGTTGATCTTTTTTCTTGCACCCATCAGTTTTTTGTTCAATTTACAATCTGAACTCTAGGGATCGCACTGTAGCCAGGCAACTGAATTTTAATCATCGGATCGTTAAAGTTCAAACTCAGAACAAATCAGCTGTAAAATGGGTGGTTTTGGTAACGTGTGTGTTTCTATTGTGTTATGGAATATTCTTGCGTTGTAGTTTATAATTTTTAACTAGTCATAACTGTGGTAACGATTTTTATTATAAAATAAGTCTGCAAGCTATTAACTCCGGAATAAACCGTAAAGTTTACACTTTCTTCAAGAGAGATATAAAGCAAGAATGCAAAAAGCTTCTCTTCAAAAGGCGTCGTTATTTAACAACAGAGTAGGAAGAAAGAAAGAAAAACATTAGCTGATGCATATACTTGAAACTTTCCTAGATTCCGAGGACTTCCGGTTCAGAATCAAAAAGCTTCCAATGAAACAAAGATAAGTCTCCTGTTAAAGAGAAGTAGTTTTGATAATACCTCATATTGATTATTTTGAGGCCATACTTTGCTGGAGAAAATGTTTTTCTTAAATTAATCATGTAGGCTAGCATGTATTTTAGTCCTAGAAACATCTGGTTCCTATAGCTGTGAGCTTGCGTTTTATATTTTAAAGATACAGCGTAAAAAAATATCATTGTCCTCCTCAATTTTGCTGTGTTTTTTACTGCATGTTCTCTTAAATGTTTTAGAGTATTAAGCTCTTGTTGATGAATTACGTGATAACTTTGAAACGATAAACACTGGAAAAAAAGTGCTGAATTACCTGACTTTTCGTCAACGACAGTCGATTTGCATATGTGCAACTTCCCCATCAGCTGTCACGGTTTAATTTCACGGGGAATTGACGATCACCTTAAACAGGCAATGTTCACATAAGATTCATTGATATATATATATATATATATATATACTTTTAATTTCCTCGTTTTCATCTGAAAATTTTTCACATTCGGTGGCGTAGGCAACAATGATATAACGTTTCCAACACTTTTTATTCTATGAAAACTTATCACGGAGATGCTAGTTAAGGAAGACCTTCGTTCGACTAAAAATGAACTACTTCACAAATATTCAAGTTATGTAATCCATCGGTCTTATGTCAGGAGAGATAGTCAAAAGAAATGCTTTAATGGAATTTTACAATTACGTTTTCTTGATAAGTCTTTGTGAAATGCTTTTAATTCCTGCTCGTGTGTTTAGCAAACAATTTTCCAGAGAAAAGTGACGCACTTGACTCACAAGTCTTTCACATGATGACCTTTAAAACGAGTATGAAAAAGAGTTATTTGGTTGCAACTGATACAAAACAAACTGTAGATAAATCTATTTTATTAGACGTTTTGGTGTGTAGCATCGCTGAGTATTTTTCCGCGTCCGAAGTGCTTTACGACTGAACAGTGCTTAAAACGTTTTTAACTTAATAATAAAAGGGGGTGATTTACGCTTAACACTAACCGATAATTTTGAAATTATTGCTATTTGAAATACTTGTTTTTGAAATATTTAATTCGCATCTTATTTGCACTATCATGCTGTACCGATAGTCCAAAAAAAAGGACTGCCCGAATTTTACTTTAATTAAAACGCACTAGAAGATAAAGTCAAAAATTTCCCGCGTTTGTTATCAATTTCTGATTGCAATTGGTTTATTCTTCTTGAAAACCTATAAACAGACGTCAAACTGCGTACACGAAGCGTCCGACAAGAACGTTGTTAAGTGATGGATGTTTGCAGCCTTGAATATGACTTAATTAAACAGCATATAATTCCCTTATTTACTATTGGTTGGTTGGTTGGGGCCAGATGGCTGAATAAAAACTCTACATAAACACGATTAAATTTCGTACCGTTAAAACCTTTCAAAACACTCTTGGCTTGACCGAAGAAAACAATTGAAAAGTCCTAGACAGCCATTTAGAAGAAATTCAATGGAAACGTGGTTTTGGGTTCTCGGCTGGTTCCTCAGCATTCTCACGATGGCTGTAAATGGATTTGTCATCTTCCTCGTCTGCATTAAACGTCACCTTCGCACCAAAACCAACGCATTTGTCGTGTCTTTAGCAGTGGCTGATCTTGGTGTTGGAATGATTGCTGTTCCTTCACTTTTTTTCTGCAGCCTTGCAACCGAATGCATTCCACGCTCAAAAGAGGGATTAATTGTGATATATGTAAGGGTATTCATTCTTTACATCTCTGGAACAAATTTGTTTAGTTTGGTACTAGAACGTTATGTTGCTGTTGTGAACCCTTTGAAATACTTGACTTTTATGAGGCATCGCCGAGTCATTCAAATGGTTCTAACATCTTGGGGAATTCCTTTTCTTTTCTTTCTTACTTTAGTGTCGATTAGACCTAGTGGAATCGATCTTGCCAGGACTATGCTCGGCTACTTGGGTTTGCTTTTCGAGATAATCTTGTGCGTAATTCTAATTTTTTTTCTTGCATCCATGTTTCATGTTGTATACTCAAGAGATCGCATTTTAGCTAAGCAATTACGGTTTAATCAAATGGTGGCTAGAGCTAAAACTCAGAACAAGGCGTCAGCGGTAAAATGGGTGGCATTGGTAACGTGTGTGTTTCTATCGTGTTACGGAATAATGATGCGTTGTAGTTTATTATTTTTAACTGGTCAATCATGTAACGATTTTCATTACAAAATACCTCTACAAGTTATTAACTCTGGAATAAACCCTATAGCTTATGCTTTCTTCAAAAGAGATATACAACAAGAATGCAAAAGACTTCTCTTCAAAAAGGCGTCGTTAATAAACTACAGAACAGATCCGATGCAAGAAAAACAGAGTAGTTAAGAACAACCATTAAAAAGAAATTCAATGGAAACGTGGTTTGGGGTTCTCGGCTGGTCTGCAGTCAACGTCAGCTTCGCACCAAAACCAACACATTTGTCGTTTCTTAAGCGGTGGCTGATGCTGGTGTTGGGATGTTCGCTGTTCCTCCTCGCTTTTTCTGCAACCTTACAACCGAATGCACTCCACGCTTTGAAACCTTTGAAATATTTGACTTTAATTTGCAGCAACATTT
The DNA here is from genome assembly GCF_036669915.1 of Pocillopora verrucosa. Lineage (NCBI taxonomy): Eukaryota > Metazoa > Cnidaria > Anthozoa > Scleractinia > Pocilloporidae > Pocillopora > Pocillopora verrucosa. The sequence continues at coordinate 2,932,480 of NC_089322.1, read as the reverse complement.
ACTTTGGGGTAATTTTTTTTCTTAAACCATTGAAGCTGACTTGTATTTTGATATAAGAAACATCTGGTTCTTAAAAAATATGAGCTTGCCTTGCATAATAAAATAAAAAGAGTGAAAACATATCATATTCCTTGTCAATTGATGTGTCCGGTTTCGTAACAGATGGCTTGATCCACGCGTAGTTCAATCGGACGACACCATACAAAATATGGTTAGAATCTTAACGTTGACAAAGAGCTGTGTGCAACATTTCGTTGGCATAGTATCCGTCCATTCCTAGATAGAGGTCGTGCTTCGAGGACTTTCGACCTTCAACAATCCATTTGAAACCTTGACCTAAAGCAATTTCTTGCCTAGTTTTACTATTGATCTATGAACGAATATTTTGCAAGGAAGCCTTTCGCAGCAATCTTCAAGTTTGTAGCATCGCTTATGACCAGTGAAGCATCTGTATCGTCCAATCTTCTCTCTCTCCCCCTACAGGGGATAAATGAGACCAGTCCCATGGAGCCAAGTTTTGTTACAGAGAAGTCAAGAGAGTAAGTCAACAGTTGATGTTCTCTTGAGAGGTTGAAAGGAATTATCCTCGTGAGGATATCCTATTCTTTTATCTTTGGCTTTCACCTTTTATTGGAAATTGGAAAAAATACACCTATTACTTCGACCGTAATTTTCTTAGTCGAGGCAGGTGTAGTTTGAAATAAAGGAGAGACCTCTATCGCAAAATTGCAAGGGAATCGAAAAAAAAAATGATGGCGATTCCAGGAAGATCGAGCGAGCTGATAGTTAATAAAATGAAATGGAAATAAATTAGATAATTTGGAATTTAGCAGTAGCTCTTCGAAAGGCTAGTGTTCGTGCGCTGTCTAATTTGAATCAGGACAACGATTTTAATAACTGGCGAGTTATCTACATGCAATAGTTGTGGTATTGCTAGGGTCGCCGCGATATTTTTACCTCTTTATTAGAGTCCACTAAGTCTTACAAATAGCCAACTATCACTTACGATCGCAAAAAACTAACCGAAAAACTTGTCCTTGGTATTCAGCCCGTTGTTCAAAGTCGGAAAACTCATTTGAGTTACAAATCATTTAAAAAATTAAAATTCATGAATTTACTATCAGTCTTGCACGTGGAAAGAGCTTACAAACTAAAAAAGAAATTCAGCGTCTTTTTCAGCCAGTTTGTGGCCAAGAAAGAGGTCATTTATTAACTTATTAACTTGGATATCGTCAGTTCTGCGAAAAGCGGCGATTGTTCCTTTAAATCTGCAGATCAGAGTGTTGAAAATTTCGACGGCGCGAATTGATGGATGAAACTCTGTTCCGACTTTTCCCAAGGTAAATAGCTTATGTATTAATACACATTGGATTCAAGTACAGTGTTCTTCTTCTTGTTGTTACCGTTGAAAATTAAATTACAGAGTGACATGTAGAAGGGGGAACTTATTAGACAGTACAGCACGGAAGGAAACTTGCCGTTAGGTTCTCTTTATTAGCCTCGCAGGACGCGCGTTTCTTAGCCCGCCGTAAGATTTGAGAAGAGTCGGGGAGAAGTTTGCCTTGGGCGTGGTTCTAATAATGAGGTCACAAGTGCCAGGCCCCTTTCAGACCTTTGGCTGGCTCGCGTTGCTTAAGGCCTTTTACTTCCCGGCGGGCGAAGAAAAGCCCGCGCCGAAGCGATAATAATGATGGTGTGCTCGCATAACTTTCTCCATTTTAGTGTTAGATATCCAGAGGTCGGCTGATTTTGTAGATTGAAGTGTCTCGCACTTTTTTACGATGTCGTGGTCACGTCTTTTTTGTTTCCATTTTTTAGACACGAAATGCAAACTTAATTTTAAAGGATACCTAGGCCTGTAAAACCAAATTCTTAACGTTACCTGGTCAGAGTTTCAAGAAGGACTTTTGAATGTAGGTAACCTGGGTATGATTTAGCTGCATTCACTTTAGAAAGTAAGTTGAATTATAGAGGCATTATGATTGGTAAAACGGTTGCCTTTTCACGGCGATTCATTTTCTTTTTTTTCAGGAAAGAGATTGCATAGTTTGGAACGTCAACCGCTATTCACAGCAATACTTGATTTTCTTTATCCAGGTAAAAGGCCTTGACGACTTACACAACCAACACACGTAGTATACCTCCGAAAAGCCATTTTCCGTTCTCTGCTCAGTCGAAAGGCAACGCCTGTAATCCATTATAAGTGACCTCGGCACGCTTATACTCAAACTGCGTGCGTATCTGTTGGCGTCCCCATGGCAGCAAGATACTGGCACAGGGCACGTGGCTCATCCCGTAACATCATGTGTAATACTCGTAAAGTATTCAACAAAACATTCTACCTTTCTCTTCACAGCTGAGATGTTTTGGGAAACGATATTTTTCTCAACTAATTCTTCGTTCACAGTACTTCGGGACTGAAGAATGTGATAGATGTAACAGGGGTCTGTTGAATATATTCAGTTGCGGAGCTAAAAAAAAATCTTCTTTTTTATCTTTATGTTTTGCGCCCTAATCATTCACCTTTTTCCGCACTTCAATTAATTTCCTTGTTTTTTATCTTAATTTTAATTGGCTCCTTGTGATAGCTTCTTTGTCTCAGATTGGACGTTGTGATCGTTTCTGTGTTGGTTTCATAACACGTACGAGAAAAGCACTCTGATGGAATAGATGGTTTTTTTTCCATCTTTTGGTCATCTGCGAATCAGCGATGGGTTCGTACTGCTACACAAAAAGGGTGCATTTGGCGTGCAATGCTCTCTGAATAATGGTGATCTGCTTATTTTAAGTAGAAGAGGGGGAAGAAATTTTCAAAAATGGATTCGTTTTCAGCCAATCAGGTTGACGCACATAGTTTTTTCATGTATATTATTACAGGCAGATAGAGAGTGAAATTTCGGATTAAGTTACCGACGAATACACACCGACCCGCAAATAGTAACAGGAAAGGCAAATGAGAGGTTTGTAAGCACGCCAAGCGCCAAAAAGCAAAGAAAGCACTCGACTGTTTCCCCCTACATTTCTTCTGTGCTCCAGCTGCTGCTTGTATTTGTTAACGTCACTCATTTGATATTAATTCAACCGATTTCCGCTTGAAATTATTGTCATTTGAAACATGTGTTGTTCTTGGCCAAATAGAGGTTAATTGTCACTAAATAAACACGGAATAAACCGTAAAGTTTACGCTTTCTTCAAAAGAGATATATGGCAAGAATGCAAAAGGCTTCTTTTAAAAAAGCGCCGTTAATTAACGACTGAATAGTTCCGACGCAAAAAAAACATTAGCTGATGCATATGCTCAAAACTTTCCCAGATTCCGCGGACTTCCCGGTTCAGAATCTATTCGTGACATATTAATTCTTATCTTTATTGCTGTTCAGCTTAAAAGCTTCCGATGAAACAAAGATAAGTCACTTGTTGAAGGGAAGTAGTGTTGATATTACATACGTCTCTAATATTTAAGACCACATATTGATTATTTTACAGGCCGCACTTTACTGGGGAAAATGTTTTTCTTAATTTAATCATTTAGGCTGTCATATCTTTTAGTCCTAAAAACATCTGGTTCTTATAACTAGATTAAAAAATATCATTTTCCCCCTCAATTTCGCTGTGTTTTTACAACAGTCCGCCAGTCCACTGTATGTTCCCTTCAATGTTTTGGAGTATTAAGCTCTTGTTGATGAATTACATGATAACTTTGATAAATGCTGGAAAACAAGAGCTGACTTGCCTGACTTTTCCTCAACGACAGTCGATTTGCATACGTGCAACTTCCCCATGAGCTGTGTTTAATTTAGCGGGGAATTGACCATCACCTTAAATAGTCAATACCGATATAAGAGTTTATTATCTTTAATTGATAATCAATTATGGAACGATTTTCGTTACAAAATACTTCTACAAATTATTAACTCTTATAACTATGAGCTTGCGTTTAATGATACATAGTAAAAAATATAATTTTCTTCCTCAATTTTGCTGTGTTTTTACAACAGTCCGTGATTCCGTTCATTTCGATATTTTAGAGCATTATGTTCTTGTCGAAAAAGTACATCAATAATAAATTTGAAACGATAAATCCTGAAAAACAAGAGCTGAATTGCTTGACTTCTCGTCAACGACAGTCGATTTGTGTACGTGCAACTTCCCCATGAGCTGTCAAGCATTAATTTAACGGGGAATTGCACCTTTGTTAGTCAAAGCCGATATTAAATTCATTGATATCCATACTTTTAATTTCCCGTTTTCATTTGGAAATTTTTTACATTTGGTAGCGTAGGTCACAATGATATAACATTTCCAACACCTTTTTTATTCCATGAAAAATTATTAACTCTTATAACTATGAGCTTGCGTTTAATGATACATAATAAAAAATATAATTTTCCTCCTCAATTTTGCTGTGTTTTTACAACAGTCCGTGATTCCGCTGTATGTTCATTTCGATATTTTAGAGCATTATGTTCTTGTCGAAAAAGTACATCAATAACAAATTTGAAACGATAAATCCTGAAAAACAAGAGCTGAATTGCCTGACTTCTCATCAACGACAGTCGATTTGTGTACGTGCAACTTCCCCATGAGCTGTCACGCATTAATTTAACGGGGAATTGCACCTTTGTTAGTCAAAGCCGATATTAAATTCATTGATATCAATACTTTTAATTTCCCGTTTTCATTTGGAAATTTTTTACATTTGGTAGCGTAGGTCACAATGATATAACATTTCCAACACCTTTTTTATTCCATGAAAACTTTTCTTGGAGATTCTCGTCAAGGAAGACCTTCCTTCGACTAAAAATGAATTACTTGACAAGTATTCAAGTCATGTAATCCATCGGTCGTATGTCAAGAGAGACTGTTAAAGGCAAACGCTTTCAGGAAATTTTACAACGTTACGTTTTCTCGGTAAGTCTTTGTGAAATGCTTTTAATTTCTGTTAGTGTGTTTAGCAAACATTTTTCCAAAGAAAAGTGACGCACTTGATCCACAAGTCTTGCACATGATGACCTTTAAAACGAGTATGAAAACGAGTTATTTGGTTGCAACTGATGTGGAAGAAGCTGTGGATAACTGCACAAATCACATGGAGATGGAAAATGACATTTTGGAAAGTAACCGCTAAGAAGTAAGGAAAACACTCCACTACGTCTCGTGTTTTTCTCTCCATCACTTTCGCGCTCTTGTCACTTCCGAAGTGTTTACGACAATACAGAGCTTAGAGGATTCGTTTATTTGTTAAAACGTCTTTAACTTTAGAGTAACGGGGGGCGATTTACGCTTAGCGCTGACCGATTGATAATTTTGAAATTATTAGTATTTTAAAATATTTGGTGTTGGCTAAATTTCGTTTATTCCCGTATTTGAACTATCATGCTGCACTGATATTCTTAAAATAGGACTGCCGTAATTATCCTTTGAATTAAAACATATCAGAAGAAGAAGTCAAAAATGTTCCGTGTTTGTCATCAATTTCTGATTGGTTCATCCTTCTTGAAAACCAATTAACGGGCGTTCAACTCAAAGCGTCTGACGAAAAACCTTAAAAGTGATGGATGTTTACATTCTTAGATATGAATTAAGTATGACTTAAGTAAACAATAGATAGTAGCTCGATTAGCTTTTACGTAGGTTGGATGGGGTCAGATGGTTGAATAAATTAAAAATATATATATAAACGCAATTTTTCATCATTAAAACCTTTCAAAACACTCTTGGCTTGACCGAAGAAAACAATTGAAAAGTCCTAGACAGCCATTCAGAAGAAATTCTATGGAAACGTGGTTTTGGGTTCTCGGCTGATTCCTCAGCATTCTCACGATGGTTGTAAATGGATTTGTCATCCTCCTCGTCTGCAGGAAACGTCACCTTCGCACCAAAACCAACACATTCATCGTGTCTTTAGCAGTGGCTGATTTTGGTGTTGGGATGCTTGCTGTTCCTTTACGCTTTTTCTGCAGCCTTGCAACCGAATGCACTCTACGCTCAAAAGAGAGATTAATTGTGACATTTGTAGAGATGATCATTATTTACACCTCAGGAATAAACTTGTTTAGTTTAGTACTGGAACGTTATATTGCTGTTGTGAAACCTTTGAAATAATTGACTTTTATGAAGCGCCGTCGAGTCATTCAAATGGTTGTAACATCTTGGGGAATTCCTTTTCTTTTCACTCTTACTTTAGTGTCGTTGATTAAACTTAGTGCAATCGATCTTGCCCGGACTTTCAGCAGCTACTTGGGTTTGCTTTTTGAGGTAATCTTGTGCGTAGTTCTTATCTTTCTTCTTGCATCCATGTTTCTTGTTGTTTACAATCTGAACTCTAGAGATCGCACTTTAGCTAAGCAATTGCGGTTTAATCAACTGGTCGCAAGAGCTAAAACTCAGAACACGTCAGCAGTAAAATGGGTGGCTTTGATAACGTGTGTGTTTTTATCGTGTTATGGAATAATGATGCGTTGTAGTTTGTTACTTTTAACTGACAATCAATCATGTGACGATTCTTATTTCAAAATACCTCTACGAGTTATTAACTCTGGAATAAACCCTATAGCTTATGCTTTCTTCAAAAGAGATATAAAACGAGAATTTAAAAGGCTTCTCGATCTGCAGAAGGCGTCGTTAATAAACAATAGAATAGTTCCGACGCAAGAACAACAGAGTAGTTAAGGACAGCCATTAAAAAGAAATTCAATGGAAACCGTGTTTTGGGTTCTCGCTGGTTCTTCTGCATCATCACGATGATTGTAAAATTGATTTGTCATCTTCCTCGTCGGCAGTCAACGTCAGCTTCGCACCAAAACCAACACATTTGTCGTTCTTAAGCGGTGGCTAATTTTTTCATAGTTAAGTCACCTGTTTAAGAGAAGTAATGTTGATATTACATTTGTCTCTAATATTTAAGACCATATGTTGATTATTTTGAGGCCATACTTTACTGGAGAAAATGTTTTTCTTAAATTAATCATTTAAGCTGGCTTGTATTTTAGTCTTAGAAACATCTGGTTCTTATAACTATGAGCTTGCGTTGTATATTTTAACAATAAATAGTAAAAAATATCATTTTCCTCCTCAATTTTGTTGCGTTTTTTCAACAGTCCGCCAGTCCACTGTATTATGCTCTTGTTGATGAATTACATGTAACTTTGAAACGATAAATGCTGGAAAACAAGAGCTGGATTCCCTGAATTTCGTATTGATGTAATTTGATGCCTTGCATAATAAAATGAAAAGAGTAAAAACACATTATATTCCTTGTCAATTGATGTGTCCGGTTCTGTAACAGATCGCTTGATCCACGTGTAGTTCAACCTGACGATACTATACAAAATATGGTTCTATAGAATCTTAACGTTGGCAGAGGGCTGTGCGCAATATTTTGGTTGACATAGTATCCGTCAGTTCCTAAATATAGGTCGTGCATTGAGGACTTTTGACCCTCAACAATCCCTTTGAAAGCTTGATCTATGAACGAAGGTTTTGCAGCCTTTTGCGCGGCAATCTTCATGATTGCAGCATTGCTTATGACCATTGTAGCCATCTTTGTCGTTCAACCTCCTCTCCCTCCCCCCACAGGAGATAAATAGCGATTAGTCTCTTGGAGCCAATTTTTGTTCTAGAGAGGTCAAGAGGGTAAGTCTACAGTTGATATTCTCTTGAGAAGTTGAAATGCGTACAGGTCGTCCGCTGGTACCCCAAAAGAAATGACCCTCGTGAGGATGAGTGTGAGGTTGTTGGTTGATGCTCGACTGCACGTTTCTTTCTCCTTTCCCTTTCTTTTCTCTTTTCTTTTCACCCTTTATCGGAAATTGGAAATAAAGGAGAGACCTCTATCGCGAAATTGCAAGGGAATCGAAAAAAAAAATTATCGCGATTCCAAGAAGATCGAGCGAGCTGATACTTCATAAAATGAAATAGAAATAAATGAGATAACTTGGAATTTAGCAGTGGCTCTTCGCAAGGCTAATGGTAGTGAGCTGTTTCCGAGTCTACTTTGAGTCTGGACAACGACTTCAATAATTGAAGAGTTATCTATAAGCAATAGTTGTGGTATTGCTACGGCTGCAAAGATATTATTACCTCTTTATTAGAGTCTACTAAGTTTTAAAAATAGCCAATTATTGCTTACGATCGAACAAAACTAATCGAAAAGCTCATCGTTAGTATTCAGCCCATCGTTCAAAGTCGGAAAACTCATTTGAATTGCAAATCATTTAAAAAAATTAAAATTCATAATTAGCTATCAGTCTTGCACGTGGAAAGAGCTTACGAACTAAAAAAAAGAAATTCAGCGTCTTTTTCAACCAGTTTGCGGCCAAGAAAGAGGTCATTTCGACCTTATTAACTTGGATATCGCCAGTTCTGCCGAGAGCGGAGACTGTTTCTTTAATTCTGCAGATAAGAGTGTTGAAAATTTCGACGGCGCAAATTGATGGATGACACTCTGTCCCGACTTTTCCCAAGGTAAATAACTTGTGTATTAATACATATCGGATTAAAATACAGTTTTCTTGATGTTATCATCATTGAACATTAAATTACAGGGTAAAATTTCTGCACAGTTTCATACTATTGTAAAAAAAATTTGTTTTCCCAATGGTAATGTATTATTTTTGTCGTTGTTTTCTCTATCCAAGAACTAACTACATAATGTAGTATGGGGCTGTGCGGAAATCTTACCAATTACAGAGTGACAAGTCGAAGGGGGCACTTATTAGACAGTATAGCACGTACACTGTAAGAAAAACTCCTTCCCATTCGTAACCGCCGTGACAGTTTTTATTGAACCAAGTGACTCCTGAGGCAGCAGCGAGATTTTTTTGCGTTCATTGTTGTTGTATTGATCGCTTAATTTACTAATTCAGCTCCGATTTTCATTTTAAAACTTATTTCAACAATATACACAGTCCATCGTGCTTAGTGTTTTAGTATAAAGGTAGCTGAGGATAGTTTCGACAATCTTTAAAAACTGTGATATATTGATATAGACACATTTTTATCACGTTCCTTTGAAAATGGTGTCAAAATATTATAAATTATTCTTAACATTTTAAGGTAATTTTCATGACATAAATGGTTACCATAGTAACACTACGGCCTCACTTTTGCCTTTATTTGCTCGGTAAACCCCAATTTTATGTATATCTAAAATTGCAATAAGCATGCTACGATTCATCGTTCTGGGCGCTTTCTCATCGGAAGGAAAGCGCTTAATCGAGGGTGTTCCTCCAGGAGCCCATTACTTCTTAACAAACTATCAACCTGTTCTGATTGAGCCGTAGTTGAAGTTTAAAACGTTACAAATTAAGTGTCAATAGCAACAGGTTTTCCTTGCATCCCTACCGTCTAACGAGGAGGGCGCTTATTCGAGGGGGGGGGGGGGGGTGAGGGTGTTTATCAGAGTGAGAGGGGTTATTCGAGGAAATACGGGTACATGCAGTGCAGAGCCATATTATTTTCCAGACGATTTTAGTGGCTTTATTTTCAAGGAAACAAATGAAAAGTGTGGGAGCTAAGATCCGACAAAGAATAAGTGTTGAGAAGTATCTGTATTTATGTCTATAGAAAATGTGCTTACTATATTTGAGCTTTTGATCAGGATAATAATGATTTGCATTCACAAATAAAGAGTAGTCACCGAACGATAGGCATGCGCATATCCACAATTTATTTTCCTTTAGAAGCCTGAGGGAGTCAAGCATACACGAAAAAATCTGGAAGTTAAAAAAGAAAATTAGGAAAGAGAAGAAAAGCAAGATTCTTTCTTACCCGGTTACTTACCTATTACCTTTTTACCTATTGGTTAACAGCGCTTTTAAGTTTGGTCTTCATTGAACGCTCGAACCTTGATTAAGTGGATGTGTGCAATTTAAAACTAACCACAGTCGGAACCGAAAGAAAATCACAAACAAGAAAACAAGTTTGATTTCTTAGAATTGTTAATGTTTTGGATACCTATCAAGAGATTATTTACAATCTTCTGTGAGGCTATCCAATTGAGATGGATTTCACTAGAAGTTTAAAACACGGTTTCTGTTAATTAATCGATTCCAAGATTAACTTCAAGGACTAGATGCTTGAAAATTCTCAAAAAACATTTCATCAATAGCTGGAATTCTAAAATTTCTGTACACAAATAAGTAAAGAAGGAAAAACTGGGAACCGAATTGATAAATATTTTAACTTTAGAGGAGAAACCAAATTAAAATAGAATGGTCCCAGAGTTGGTGCTTTTCAAATTTTCTCTAGAGTTAATTTTTTTTAAATGTTCATACGTGTAAAGGTCGGGTAGTCTGTTTAATTTCTCAATCTTTTTATTTTTTATTTTTTTTCCCCTAAGCTCTTGAGGCTGAAAAAAACATTAGAAGTATTTTTAAACATTTGTCTCTCTCTAGGTCAAAACTCATTTCTACATCCATTACAAGTCTTATAATCTGATAATATACGTTTTCTAAATTCGAACGTTTTTAGATAATTTCAACAACAACCTTGAGGTCTGATTGCTAAAGTTCCAAGCCCGAGAAGCAAACTAAAAATGCCACCAAAATTGGTATTTCGCCAAATTGTTCATATTTCTACTTTACAGAGTGGCATTTTTTCTCGTAAAACCTCATTGTCAAATGTGTCAGCTTTTGGCGCTGTGACCAAACTCGAAGAGTTTGCTTCCATTACAAGAAATTGCACGAGAAATCATGTTGTTACAAAGTAATATAAATGGAAAAAGGCATCTCTCAAAGACAAGGCAAACGAGATTTTGACAGCGTGCGCTCTGTTTGTAATTTGCACTCATGTTCCACCTTTGCACCCGTGTTACATGACAAATGCACTCGTTTTCAGCCAATCGGAAGCCCGTAAATGTTTCATGTACATTTTTAGTATAGGTAACAACATGATTTCGAGTGCAATTTAGTAGTAATGGTTGGCGGTATAGCGTGTAACCAATCAGAATCGAGTATTTTGATCACGTGGTACAAATAGACCAATCAGAAGGCAGGATTTTCACATTCCATTCTGATGACGTCACAATAACCGCGCGCTATTGGTAACTAATTTAATGGGAAAAGCGGTTTGCAAGCGTCGGCCATTTGCCACGATGAAAAAATACATTTTGTTAACGTGTTTTGTTGTTTTCGTTTTATATCCTTTAATTTTAATAATTAAAGGAACTGAAGGGAAACAATAAACATGATGTTTTTCGGAGGAGACAGAAGAGGATTCGTCAGGATTTCCGATGGTGGAATTGCTGCGAGGGTGTTGTGAACGGGAAAGTTGAGATTATATATTTTTTTAAACGTGTGTTTGTGATAAGATGACAAAATGAAACGTAAAATTTTTTTGTTTTTTAGCGAGTGAATTGGAGGATGTCAGTGACGAAAGATTTGTGAACGTGATCATTCCTGAAGCTGAGCGAACGCCGTGTAATGGTGTTTAGGAGTGAAGCGAAATAAGAAGGTAAAATTTTATTTATTTATTTTTTATGATAAGATGGCATAACCGGAAAAATTTTTTTTTTAATGTGGGAATATTTTGTTTTTTTAGTGAATAAAAACATTTTTTTAATGTGCAAATTTCTTTTTTTTTAGTGAATGAAGTCGATGACCGTGATCGCCGTTGTTTGGAAGAGTGTTTTTCCCTGATTTTATTTCATGTATTATTTATTTCATTGTAAAAAAAAAACAGAAAAAACCACCTCTATTTTAACTACCATTTACTCACTCAAAAATTGTTCAGTTTATGGAAGATCTTGCCGTATTTACGGGCATAAATCATTCGGGTTCTTTCGGAAAGAATTTCGTCAAGTTTAAAAACAATAAATATGTTATTTACCGGCTAAGGGTCGGTCCGTATCGTGAAAAACTGTGACCTCGGTCTTGAAAATGCTGCCCTCGGCCTACGGCCTCGGGCAGTATTTTCAAGACCTCGGTCACAGTTTTTCACCATACGGACCTCCCAGCCGGCAAATAACATATATATATCCATAGGGAAATGATTGATATGTGTCATGATCAATGACACGTTTATCAAACACCAGTTCATATTCCTTGTCTTGTGCAACTGAATGAAGATTTTTCGTGGCTGTGCATCTTGTGATTTTATGGGGGGTATGGAGGGAAAGGGTGCGTGGTTCATCTTCTGGTTCAAGTATTTCATTAAGAACTAACTCTTTCATGCTATTAAAATGTAAGATTCTTTTCCCGCGTGCGTTGAGTGTGAATCCTCTCACTTTGCATGTTTGCTTTCCTTGTTTTGTGTTATAAGCATAGTTTTTAGGTCCTGCTGCCACGAACTCCACAATATGGTCTCCCTCGTCGAGTTCATTGGTAAACTGTCCGAGATAATTCCCGGTGGGAATGGTTGCTTGAGTGGGTTTCTTTGTGTAAATAACTGAATCAGTGTCAAAGTATAATACTCTTTCTTGTAATGTGTCAAGAGCATCATAGAGCTTGAGCCGAGTGTATGAGGTGGTGAAGCAATGCTATGAAAATATTTACATTTGTTTGAACGGGAATGGTTTTTTCTTGGAAATTGTGAAATACTTCGACCATATGTTCATTGACTATCTCGATTCTGTGAATCACTTGTCTATCATCTGTGATGATCTGAAAAAATTCACTTGGTTTTGTACAGCTGGATACTTGTGTCTGATTGGGGCGTTGGCCAAATTTGCCCCAGAAAGAGTTAAGCATGAGTTTGGCCAGGGAACGTAAGCCAAATTCTTTTCAATTTGGTTGGGATCTAGTTGGATGTCTTGTTGTGTTTGATATTCATGGAGATAGTTCCTTTTCTTTTCTTCTGTGTCGCATTCTGTGGGCCATCCTGACGCTTGCTGTTTTAATTTCATGAATGTTTTAATGTAAGGGGAAATTTTTGCTTGTTATGAAAAACTAAGCGCCGTTTTTTGTCAAGCTCCTTGTTTCCCTAACGTCCGTGCAATTGCAACTGCAATTGCAGAAGAAGAACGTAACAGCACTTGAACGGAGTGCGAAGGCTTGTGTTGAGCCGGCAATTACGTGGTTTCTGAGAAAGTTCAATGTCGATCTTTGGGATGTAGTGATAGTACTCAAGGCTGTCAGACTATTCTGCCCCGTTAGGATCCAGTGGCTTAAGCCCTCAAATGCATTAGTAGAGTCTCTGAGAGCATTTCCTTCCCTGGATAGTGATACTACCATCGACGGTCTCAAAGCCGAGCTTCCTGCCTATTTAGCTGCCGCTGAAGATGTTGTTATCCCAACTGAAGAGAAGAAAGTCGAATGATGGTGTGGGCACGAGGAGCAACTTCCTCGTTGGGCTTCCGCAGTGAAGCAAGTTCTCCTTGTCCAACCATCGTCTGCTACGGCAGAAAGAGTATTTTCAATACTGAAGGCGTCCCTCAACGAGCAACAGAATTGTGCTCATGTTGACTACCTCCAAGCCAGCGTCATATCACAGTACAACAAGCGCTAAGAACTTCGAACATTAATTAACTGTTTATCTTTGGACAAGTTTTGACTGTATCAGAAGTTTCATAACAAACAATTGAACACTTTTCACCTTATTCAGTTGCTGATACACACGATGCCTGAGTTTCTACGTTTTGCTTGAAATTAAACAAAGCATTTTCTGCTACCAAAGTAGTATTATTTTGAGAATCGAGCATAATTTGAGCAATTTTTTTGGCGTAAAGCGGAATTTCTAAGAGCATAAAATGCCAGTTTAGTAGCATAATCGGGAAAGGCCTAGGCCCTAAGACGTTCTCTGTTTTGAAGTGCAGGCATGAGTCCATTCAACGTTTTAATGACATAAGCAGTGACTTTGGACAGGTTTCTAAAATGAATAAAACAATGGAAATATGTTTATAAATTCTAAGCAGACAACAAGTAACAACAGAAATACTCTAACCAACATCTTTTTATATCATATCCAGGTTTTAAATCAGCATTACTGAGCATAACTATCAAGTGAATATTTGTTTATTTTCCTTAATTTGTTATTGTAAAGTTTTTATTAATATGCGTGAAACTGCTGCTCGCCTCGACCAGCTGTTACTATCTGCGAGCAGTCGATATCAAGCTGTAAATATGACAGTATCAACTCAACTGAATTGAGTTGAATTAATAAGAGTTTATGAATTTTAAACTGACAATGTGTAACAACATGAATGCTCTAACCAACATATTTTTTACATCAAAACCAATTTTTTAGTCAGCATTTCTGAGCGTAATGATGAGAACTCTGTTTCAATAGGTAAAAGTAAAATTGAAAGCCTAGAAATTATTTGACCTCTGTAGCAGTGTGACAGTTTCTATTTTTCCTTGAAACGGAATAGTTCCGTTGAGTAAACGTTGGTTACATGCATGAGTCAATGTTTTAAGATTGCTTGAAAACCAGATGGAAGAGTTCATTTTATCAACTACATTTCTGAAATAAATTGTTCCGTGTCTCTTGCTTCCTCACCCTGTATGTGTCTGGATGAAAGAATATAAAGTCTTGATTGCTCTCAGGTCGGTAAGAGCTAAATCTTACATCACATTTTGATAGTTTTTAGCCTCAAAGAGCTACTCATTCGCAGACATGACACTTTGTATTGGCATTAAAGCATATTAGTACAAAGTGATTCAAACTTTACAAAATCATCCAACAAGCTTCTGGACAGTCACGTTTTGTGTATTTTCAAGGAAAAATAAATCTATTTAAAGTTGCAATCAATTTTTACAGGACGAGAAAGCAATAAAATTCAATAAAATTTCCCAGAAAATAATAAACTGCGATAGCCGTTTCTTGATATCTACTGCTTATTTTGACAGATACACAACTTGCTCTGACACTCAGGCTGATTGTCGGTGAATGTTGTAGCATCCAATGCCCTGATTCTGACTCTTCGAGCAACGAACATTCAAAACAAATATAGCTTTAAATGGCTGCACTCAAATGAACAACGGATATTTCACAGGAAAAAATTACTCACTGAAGAATTTATCTAAATATACGTATGTACTAACCACGCCATCGAACTACTGAGGGAAAATGGCTAAGTTAAACATTTTCATTTGGCACTCTTCCCCTACATCATGCCTGACTAAAGTATTCTTTGTTGGAACACATACATATTGGGGTGGATGCCATAGTTCAAAACCCACATTGTTTGTAATATTTATTTCGTTCTTACTAGCCAGCATGCCAACGTAAACATCGTCCAGTCTGAAGAACGGCAAGGAAGAGAAAGTGTCAACAAATGCACGTACAGCATCGTGAGATAAAATGTATCCAAAACCGGGGCAAAAGTCTGGATATCTTGTCCCGCTATATTCCTCATAAGTTACCTTCCATTTGCCTTTCCTCAAAGGAACAGGATTTGTGTAGTGATTGCCTGCGTAAAACTTATTTTTCGGCGTGGTGGGTGCGCTTAAGAAGGAGAGAACTCTTGGAACGTGCACGAACACATCGTCATCCAATTTCAAAAGAAACGAGAAATTGCAATACGTTACTGCCCATTCGAAGCCCATTTGTATCTTTCGGGTTTGATTCCAGTAGTGGTCATAATAGCTAGCTTGCACGAGGTCCTTAAGAGCTTCATCTTCGTCAAGCAACACGTTCGAAACTGTTTCATTCCATGTCTGGGCGACCAGAAAAACTGACGTCCATCTTGGTTTTGCGGATCTTTCAAATGCCCATGTTTTACGAATGTTATTCCTTCTTTCGAAATTACCTGGAGCGGAAGAGATAATGATAAGAAGATCGTAATGTTGCATACAAGATCTCCTGGTTATAAGAAATGATTTGTAATGAGTTTGTGAAGTAGAGGTTGTCGTGTGATTCATTTTCGGTTCTCGTAATTGTGTGGGCTGCGCGTGGTTTTCGACATCTGGTTGTTCACGAACAACGTCAGAAAAGGAGTAACGGGTACTCCATATAAGACCTAGCTGGAAAGATACACAAATTGCCATCACAAAAGCTAAAACGGTCAAAACTCTTTTTCCATGAATTCTGATCATTGTATTCCAGCAAACCCGATAAAATTGCACATGTACACGCACGTGTGCACGTGTACAAAAAAGCATGCGGATCAGATGTCAAGGTGAATATGCAAATTTTTTTCAGCACGTGAAGAGATTTCATGTGACACGATGAAAAAATATAAATGAGGGAAAAAAAAGACAAAACTGAGCAAGGAACGTTTCGGAAGAAAAGTTTTTATTCCAAAAAACAATTTTTTTTTATTTTCTGTTAGAACCGAAAAAACGAATGAATTTCTATCGTCTGTGAAACCCTAATAGAAATAAAATTCCTTTTTTTGCTTAGTTCGATGTTCACTTGACTTCACGCCTAGAAATATTGCACAGTGTTATATTGAAAATTACTGAAAAGTTCAGAGTTTTAACGCAATATCTTCTATGAAACAATACTTTTTGGACATCTCATTACTCATTTATGGTATTTTTTCGTGCTTTTGAAGCTTCATAATGTCTCTAACTCTCGCTTGAAGTCCGATAGTTTGGTTTTTCGCTTTATGACTATAATTCGCATCGCTTTACAAAATTGTAACGTTGGCGACTCGAAAAGTTTAATTTTTGTTGCTTTTAAAACCGTAATGTCCATTATTATTTGATCAATGACCCCAACCCCGAGAGAGAATGGAATTTTGGTGTATTCATTGTACACATGGAGGGAATGAGAGAACAGTTAAAAGGAAGAGATTTCGAAGAACATAAAAACTGGGTATTTAATACTCATCCTGATAAAGTACCATCATTCAAAGAGTAAACGAGGGCGGCTTTAATTGCGTTGGTGAGATGTTGCACTAAAATTTTACTGTGAGGAAAAAAAAAGTCATGGGAATGAACAAGAGAAAGAAAAGAAAGTTGGATAAAGAAAATAAGTTGGAACGGATGGTATTGAAGACGTATTATGACTTTTCGAATCCAGGTAGTTATGGTGGATTGGAAAGGTTATACAAAGCCACAGGTGTACCTGTCAAAAAACTCAAGAGTATCATGCGGAAGAATTTAATTTACTCTTTGCATAAACCGGTACGAATACGTTATACAAGGAATCCAACTGTAGCTAATAGTATAAATCATCAATGGGCAGCCGATTTAGCAGATATGAAAAATCTCAGTGGATACAACAAAGGAGTAAAATATCTCTTAACGGTTGAAGATGTTTTAAGTAAATACGCTTGGGTGGTTCCTATGAAGAACAAAACCGGTGCAGAACAAAAACGCGCTTTTGAGTCTATTTTGAAAGAAGGGAGAAAGCCGTTACGTCTACAAACGGATAAAGGAAGTGAATTTTACAACAAATTGCTTCAAGAATATCTCAAACAGCAAAAGATCAATCGTTTTAATACTCAAAGTGATACAAAAGCTTCTGTGGTAGAAAGATTTAACAAAACCCTCAAACAGAGATTGTACCGAGCTTTAACAGCCAATGCTACTCTCAAGTATCTGGACTTTTTACCAGATTTAGTCAAAGGTTATAACGCGTCTGTACACAATGCTACAGGTGTATCACCTAAGAATGTCACCATGTATAACGATGGAAAAGTGTGGAAGAAATTGTCCAGTAAAAAATTGTTCGGTGCATCCCGTAAAAGTAGAAAGTCTACCTTAAAAGCGGGGGATAAAGTCATGTTGAGCAAGGTTCGTAGAACCTTTAAGAAAGGGTATTTACCAGGCTGGACAGAAGA
>NC_089322.1:2904812-2907312 GCF_036669915.1 Pocillopora verrucosa | reverse complement strand
GTCCTTCGTCCATGGTACCGTTTCTTGGATCTTCTACCATAATGCCAGGCGTATACCTGAACAGGAAGAAGAAGAAGAAGAAGAAGAAGAAGAAGAAACAGAAAGGAAGAGGACTACCGATAAGACAGATTCTGGGAAAAATGGGACCGATCCTTGGAGCTGTAGGACCAGCGTATAAAATAGGAAAATTCTTAGGCCAGAAACTCATAAATAATAAGAAGAAGAAGTAATAGGAATATTATAACAGAGAATTTTTTTATAGAGTTGATTAAAAAAGATATAAAAGAGCTAGATCATTTCATGGAAAAAAAAGAATGGATGAACTTCCTCTAAACAGAGCTTCCAATCCCTTTAAAAATCAAGGTTACATGCTGAGATTAGCCAGACAAAGAGGTGGTGGCATGTTAGGACGTCGTAGTAGCGGTCGTCGTCGTCATCGTCGTCAACGAAGATGCCAAAGAGGAGGAGGAAAGTTTTCGGCCGCCAAGGTGCCGATATTTGGAACTCTAGGAACAGGATATCAAATAGGAAAATTCCTAGGTAAAAGTCTCTTTAAACTCATGGGTATGAAATGAAGAAAAAGTATAAGTATAGGTAGAAAAAAAAAGAGTCATGAAAAAATCACCCACACGTCGCAGAGAAGTATAAAAAGCTTTTTAGTGAGCGTTTCCTCATCAGTTCTTGAAAGATGAGCATCGTGTTTGGAGGCAGCGAGGCCTTCTCGGCCCACTTCAAATCGGGAGAGGTTGAACATAGTGCTTTAGACCTTTTTACAGTACCACCTACCAACATCACTTACAATGGATACCGTATCGTGGAAATCAACCCAACCAGTGAAAGTATTACCCCTATAGAATTCGTGTTACCAGGCAGCCGCGAATATATCGATTTTAGCCGAAGTTATTTTCGTATGGATTTGATTCTGAAAAAAACCGATGGAGGAAATCTGGCTGATGTGTCGCAACGTTGGTTGGCTCCAAACGCATTTCACACCATCATGAAACAACCTTCCATCTACGTAAATGGGACTCTGACCACCGGACAATTAGACACGTACGCTTACAAATCGTATCTGGAAACCATACTCAATTATGGAACAGAAGATGAGGAAACGATTCTCAGACCTCAAGGGTATTACTCAGCTCTAAATTATCCACCTCACGACCTGATGGCCAATCAAATCGACAGTGGTACACCTCATGCCGACTACACAGCGTTATCGAAAGAGCGAAAAAAAGCAGTCAACGGACTCTTGGAAATGAAAGAAAAAACCACGGGAGGAAAAACTATTCGATTGTTTGGTTTACCTCATGTAGATCTCATTGGTTGGGTATTTTCACAAAAAAACACACTTGCGAAGTGTTTGACAGTTACGGATTACCATTAAACTGGTACAAACCATACGATGTGGTGGAATGGGTTTTTCGAAAACTTTGAAACCGTAAGCAGTAACGCAATGACATTGCAAGAAATGAACTCACAATTGTGTGGACAATATGCATTGATGTGTTTGAAAGCTAAAGCTAGGGGTCAAATCATAGACGTTTTCAGAAGGTTATTAAAAAAGGGGATTTTGTGCACAATGATCATTTGGTGGGGGAAGTGATCAAACCATTATTAAATTCAAGAGTTAAAAACCTAAATGTTGCAAACAAGACAATGGCAGATCTTGCCCCTTGGATATATACATAAAAAAAGCACTTTTTTTAGTTTACACACACAAAAAATTCATGATGTTATGTTACCGTTTCAGTTTCAAAGTCCGTGTAGCATTATCGTCGTGGGACCTTCTAGTTGCGGTTTTAAAACGGTGTTCGTGGAAAAAAACTGATGAGAGAAAGAAGTCGTTTGTTTACACCACCCTATCATCCCGTAGTCTATTGTTACGGTGCCAACCAACCCACGACTTTAAAAGAATGAAAAAAGAACAAGGCATCCATTTCCACGAAGGAATTCCAGATACCCAATTATTCGGAAACACTGGTATAAAAACATCGACAAAAGGCGAGACCACTTTTTGATTTTGGACGATCTCATGCGCGAAGGAAGTGAACGACTATAGAGCTCTTAGATTCCTTCGTTTACCAGAGAATCACATCACCACGAGGTATCCAAAGTCGTTTTTCATGACTCAAGATATGTTTCCCAAGGTAAACATGCCAAAACCATTTCTAGAAATGCGCATATTACATCGTTGCCTTCAAGAATCCTCGCGATTAATGGGTGTACGTATTCTCACGTCACGAACTTTTCCGCAAAGATTTCAACAGAGGTGTTGAAACGTGTATAGAGATGCTAAGGAGAGAAGTCTCACGCGGTATTTAATGGTCGATCTACATCCCCAATTAGTCAGATCATGAGCAAGGTTAGAAAAACCAATCTATTTGGAGAAGTGCACGGGTACACGACCGGTGTATCAAAAAGAACAGACTGAAAAAATATAAGTAGTAACCCAGTCATAGGATCGCAGTCTGCGCAGCAGACGGGCGCGGCGGCGGCG